>NW_026116527.1:0-25538 GCF_001640805.2 Lates calcarifer
CTCTTCCTCCTCCATCTTCTCCTTCCTCTTCTTGTCCTTCTCATTCTCCTTCTTTTCCTCCTCTTCCTGCTTTTCCTCTTCCTCCTTCATCTTCTCCTTCCTCTTCTTGTCCTTCTCCTTCTTTTCCTCCTTCTCCTGCTTTTCCTCTTCCTCCTTCATCTTCTCTTTCCTCTTCTTGTCCTTCTCCTCCTTCTCCATTTCCTCCTTCCTCTTCTTATCCTTGTCATTGTCCTTCTTCTCCTTCTTCCTCCTCTTTCTCCATCTCCTCCTTCCTCTTCTTGTCCTCCTCCTTTTCCTCCTTTCTTCATCTTCTTCTTCTCCTTTTCTTTCTCCTTAATCCCGTCTTATTTTTCTCCTCCTCCCTCATCTTCTCCACTTTTTCTTCTTCTTCTTCCTTTGTCCTCCTCCTTCATCTCCTTCTCATTCTTCTTCTCCTTCTCCTTCTCCTCCTCCTCCTCAAAGTCAAGTCAGTTTTATTTACATAGCACCAATTCACAACACAAGTTATCTGGAGGCACTGTACATATAGAGCAGGTCTAGACTGAACTCTTTATCTTATAAAATTTACAGAGAGGAGACCCAACAGATCCACCATGAGCAGCATTAGGCAACTGTGTCGAGGAAAAACCTCCTTTTAAGAGGCAGAAACCTCGAACAGAACCAGACTCAGGGTGGGCGGCCATCTGCCTCGACCGGTTGGGTTTAGACAGAGAGAGGGGGGTGGGGGGTAAGAGAAAGACAACATTGCAAATACAAAGTAAAAATGTAAATAGTAATAATAATAATAATAATAATTCTAGCTAAAGGAATAATAATGACAGAGCAGTGAAAAAGCAATAACACTAACACTAATAAAAGTTTTACTGTTGTTACATCGTCAGTTGAGCTGGATCATGGGAGCAGCAGGAGACTCTACAGCTCCAGAGACAGAACCCTGCAGTAAGAGACAGTAGAAGAGAGAGAGAGAGAGAGAGAGAGAGAGAGAGAGAGAGAGAGAGAGAGAGAGAGAGAGAGAGAGAGCAACTGGGCACTAATGTGCTTGAGGGAAGAAACACACAGTTAGAGTGATGCAGCCACATTAAGATGGTTTATAGTAATCTCGTCAGCAGGACAACATGGACAACATTTATTAACTACTAAGCTTAACTGATACAACCTGCCAAAGGAAAAATGGTAACCTGAAATAAGGAGCATAATAAAGTGCTAACCGATAGGAGAAGGCCCTGCAGCCTGCTGACTTCTTTTTAACTGGGGACAGACAGCAGCCCTGCACTCTGAGGACACAGAGCACGGGAGGGAATATAAGGGTTAAGAAGATCAGACAGGTATGAGGGGGCCAGCCCATCTTTTATAAGTCATTAGGAGACTTTAAAGTCTGATCTAACATGAATAGGAAGCCAATGAAGGGAGGCTGAGATCCACTTTCTTCTTCCATTCTCCTTCCTCTCCTGCCTCTTCTTCTTCTCCTCTTCCTCCTGCTTCTCCATCTCCTCTTTCCTCTTCTTGTCCTTCTCCTTCTTTTCCTCCTTCTCCTGCTTTTCCTCCTCTTCCTGCTTTTCCTCTTCCTCCGTCATCTTCTCCTTCCTCTTCTTGTCCTTCTCCTTCTTTTCCTCCTTCTCCTGCTTTTCCTCTTCCTCCGTCATCTTCTCCTTCCTCTTCTTGTCCTTCTCCTTCTTTTCCTCCTCCTCCTGCTTTTCCTCTTCCTCCGTCATCTTCTCCTTCCTCTTCTTGTCCTTCTCCTTCTTTTCCTCCCTCTCCTGCTTTTCCTCTTCCTCCGTCATCTTCTCCTTCCTCTTCTTGTCCTTCTCCTTCTTTTCCTCTTCCTCCTCCATCTTCTCCTTCCTCTTCTTGTCCTTCTCCTTCTTTTCCTCCTTCTCCTGCTTTTCCTCCTCTTCCTGCTTTTCCTCTTCCTCCTCCATCTTCTCCTTCCTCTTCTTGTCCTTCTCATTCTCCTTCTTTTCCTCCTCTTCCTGCTTTTCCTCTTCCTCCTTCATCTTCTCCTTCCTCTTCTTGTCCTTCTCCTTCTTTTCCTCCTTCTCCTGCTTTTCCTCTTCCTCCTTCATCTTCTCTTTCCTCTTCTTGTCCTTCTCCTCCTTCTCCATTTCCTCCTTCCTCTTCTTATCCTTGTCATTGTCCTTCTTCTCCTTCTTCCTCCTCTTTCTCCATCTCCTCCTTCCTCTTCTTGTCCTCCTCCTTTTCCTCCTTTCTTCATCTTCTTCTTCTCCTTTTCTTTCTCCTTAATCCCGTCTTATTTTTCTCCTCCTCCCTCATCTTCTCCACTTTTTTCTTCTTCTTCTTCCTTTGTCCTCCTCCTTCATCTCCTTCTCATTCTTCTTCTTCTCCTTGTCCTCCTCCTTCTCCTCCTCCTCCTCAAAGTCAAGTCAGTTTTATTTACATAGCACCAATTCACAACACAAGTTATCTGGAGGCACTGTACATATAGAGCAGGTCTAGACTGAACTCTTTATCTTATAAAATTTACAGAGAGAGACCCAACAGATCCACCATGAGCAGCATTAGGCAACTGTGTCGAGGAAAAACCTCCTTTTAAGAGGCAGAAACCTCGAACAGAACCAGACTCAGGGTGGGCGGCCATCTGCCTCGACCGGTTGGGTTTAGACAGAGAGAGGGGGGTGGGGGGTAAGAGAAAGACAACATTGCAAATACAAAGTAAAAATGTAAATAGTAATAATAATAATAATAATAATTCTAGCTAAAGGAATAATAATGACAGAGCAGTGAAAAAGCAATAACACTAACACTAATAAAAGTTTTACTGTTGTTACATCGTCAGTTGAGCTGGATCATGGGAGCAGCAGGAGACTCTACAGCTCCAGAGACAGAACCCTGCAGTAAGAGACAGTAGAAGAGAGAGAGAGAGAGAGAGAGAGAGAGAGAGAGAGAGAGAGAGAGAGAGAGAGAGAGAGAGAGAGAGAGCAACTGGGCACTAATGTGCTTGAGGGAAGAAACACACAGTTAGAGTGATGCAGCCACATTAAGATGGTTTATAGTAATCTCGTCAGCAGGACAACATGGACAACATTTATTAACTACTAAGCTTAACTGATACAACCTGCCAAAGGAAAAATGGTAACCTGAAATAAGGAGCATAATAAAGTGCTAACCGATAGGAGAAGGCCCTGCAGCCTGCTGACTTCTTTTTAACTGGGGACAGACAGCAGCCCTGCACTCTGAGGACACAGAGCACGGGAGGGAATATAAGGGTTAAGAAGATCAGACAGGTATGAGGGGGCCAGCCCATCTTTTATAAGTCATTAGGAGACTTTAAAGTCTGATCTAACATGAATAGGAAGCCAATGAAGGGAGGCTGAGATCCACTTTCTTCTTCCATTCTCCTTCCTCTCCTGCCTCTTCTCCTCTTCCTCCTGCTTCTCCATCTCCTCTTTCCTCTTCTTGTCCTTCTCACTCTCCTCCTTCTCCTCCTTCTCCTTCTTCTCCATCAGCTCTTCTTGTCCTTCTCACTCTCTTTTTTCTTCTCCTTCTCCTTTTCCTCCACCTCCTCCATCTCCTTCTTCCTTTTCTTGTCCTTCTCACTCTCCTTCTCCTCCTCCTCCATCTCCTCCTTCCTCTTCTTGTCCATCTCCTCCTCCTCCATTTCCTTCTCATTCTTCTACTTCTCCTTGTCCTCCTTCTTCTCCTCCTCCTCCTTCTCCCTTCTCCTTCTCCACTTTCTTCTTCCATTCTCCTTCCTCTCCTGTCTCTTCTCCATCTTCTTCTCCTCCTCCTCCTTCTCCTTCCTCTTCTTGTCCTTCTCATTCTTCCTCTTCTCTTTCTTCTTCTCCTTCTCCTTCTCCTCCTTATTCCCCTTTTCTCCAGAGAATACAGGTCAGTGCTCATGCTGGGTGCCTCAGAGATGGATACGTGGTCTGACTTGTCTTCATCTTCCATATCCTCCCTTGCACATGAGGTCTGGCTGTTAAGCAGCAAGTTCTCATCATTGAAGGCTGCTTCCTGGTCAAGATGACTCCTTGAGACAACTCCTTTATTCTCAACCAGCCCTGCTGCAGTGTTGTTGTCTGCAGACTGAGAGGGGCTCAGACTGACCTCATCTGCAGACTCCTGACATACAGTCACACTCATCGTAGCACTGTCATCCCCGAGAGCAGTGGACCTCTCCACTTCCCTGACAACCAACTCCTTATTCGTGGCAGTTTCCGAGCCACGGCTCCCGCAGAGGTATCGACCTCTGGTGCGCCGGTCACAGACCCGCCAGCCGCCAAAGCGGCCACATCCGCCGCTCCAAAAATGCGAGCGGCTCCGCTTGGCGTGAACACGCCATTCTCGATCAACTGGTGAACACAAGGTTCACTTTTCAGGAACACGACAACCGCCTTGTTCATGCCAGAGGCATACAAAATGTTGTCATGTTCTACCTGCTCACTTGCTGTCAGCAGAACCTCCTCCAAGGAGACTGAACCGTCTGGAGGAACAATCTGTGCACCATGCCAGATAGTCGGAGGAGGCGTCTCCGCAGATGCCATACCTCCCGACAGCAGCTAATCTCACAGACTCAGAGCGTGACTGTATGTCATGAGTCTGCAGATAAGGTCAGTCTGAGCCCCTCTCAGTCTGCAGACAACAACACTGCAGCAGGGCTGGTTGAGAATAAAGGAGTTGTCTCAGGGAGTCATCTTGACCAGGAAGCAGCCTTCAATGATGAGAACTTGCTGCTTAACAGCCAGACCTCATGTGCAAGGGAGGATATGGAAGATGAAAACCAGTCAGACCACGTATCCATCTCTGAGGCACCCAGCATGAGCACTGACCTGTATTCTCTGGAGAAAAGGGGAATAAGGAGGAGAAGGAGAAGGAGAAGAAGAAAGAGAAGAGGAAGAATGAGAAGGACAAGAAGAGGAAGGAGAAGGAGGAGGAGGAGAAGAAGATGGAGAAGAGACAGGAGAGGAAGGAGAATGGAAGAAGAAAGTAGAGGAGGAGGAGGGAGAAGGAGAAAGAGGAGAAGATAGAGGACAAGGAGAAGAAGAAGAATGAGAAGGAAATGAAGGAGGAGGAGATGGACAAGAAGGGGAAGGAGGAAATGGAGAAGGAGGAGAAGGAGAGTGAGAAGGACAAGAAGAGGAAGAAGGAGATGGAGGAGGTGGAGGAAAAGGAGAAGGAGGAGAAGAAGAAGAGTGAGAAAGACAAGAAGAGGAGATGGAGAAGAAGGAGAAGTAGGAGAAGGAGGAGAGTGAGAAGGACAAGAAGAGGAAAGAGGAGATGGAGAAGCAGGAGGAAGAGGAGAAGAAGAAGAGGCAGGAGAGGAAGGAGAATGGAAGAAGAAAGTGGATCTCAGCCTCCCTTCATTGGCTTCCTATTCATGTTAGATCAGACTTTAAAGTCTCCTAATGACTTATAAAAGATGGGCTGGCCCCCTCATACCTGTCTGATCTTCTTAACCCTTATATTCCCTCCCGTGCTCTGTGTCCTCAGAGTGCAGGGCTGCTGTCTGTCCCCAGTTAAAAAGACCTCCACCTCTTCCTTCATCTTCTTGTCGTTCTCCTCCTCCTCCTTTTTCCTCCTCCTTCCGCAGAAACCTCGAGCAGAACCAGACTCAGGGTGGGCGGCCATCTGCCTCGACCGGTTGGGTTTAGACAGAGAGAGGGGGGTGGGGGGTAAGAGAAAGACAACATTGCAAATACAAAGTAAAAATGTAAATAGTAATAATAATAATAATAATGATAATTCTAGCTAAAGGAATAATAATGACAGAGCAGTGAAACAGCAATAACACTAACACTAATAAATGTTTTACTGTTCTTACATCGTCAGTTGAGCTGGATCATGGGAGCAGCAGGAGACTCTACAGCTCCAGAGACAGAACCCTGCAGTAAGAGACAGTAGAAGAGAGAGAGAGAGAGAGAGAGAGAGAGAGAGAGAGAGAGAGAGAGAGAGCAACTGGGCACTAATGTGCTTGAGGGAAGAAACACACAGTTAGAGTGATGCAGCCACATTAAGATGGTTTATAGTAATCTCGTCAGCAGGACAACATGGACAACATTTATTAACTACTAAGCTTAACTGATACAACCTGCCAAAGGAAAAATGGTAACCTTGCTTCTCCATCTCGTCCTCCTTCGTTTTCCTCCTCCTTCATCTCCTTCTCATTCTTCTTCTTCTCCTTGTCCTCCTCCTTCTCCTCCTCCTCCTCAAAGTCAAGTCAGTTTTATTTACATAGCACCAATTCACAACACAAGTTATCTGGAGGCACTGTACATATAGAGCAGGTCTAGACTGAACTCTTTATCTTATAAAATTTACAGAGAGAGACCCAACAGATCCACCATGAGCAGCATTAGGCAACTGTGTCGAGGAAAAACCTCCTTTTAAGAGGCAGAAACCTCGAACAGAACCAGACTCAGGGTGGGCGGCCATCTGCCTCGACCGGTTGGGTTTAGACAGAGAGAGGGGGGTGGGGGGTAAGAGAAAGACAACATTGCAAATACAAAGTAAAAATGTAAATAGTAATAATAATAATAATAATGATAATTCTAGCTAAAGGAATAATAATGACAGAGCAGTGAAACAGCAATAACACTAACACTAATAAATGTTTTACTGTTGTTACATCGTCAGTTGAGCTGGATCATGGGAGCAGCAGGAGACTCTACAGCTCCAGAGACAGAACCCTGCAGTAAGAGACAGTAGAAGAGAGAGAGAGAGAGAGAGAGAGAGAGAGAGAGAGAGAGAGAGAGAGAGAGAGAGAGAGAGAGAGAGAGAGAGAGCAACTGGGCACTAATGTGCTTGAGGGAAGAAACACACAGTTAGAGTGATGCAGCCACATTAAGATGGTTTATAGTAATCTCGTCAGCAGGACAACATGGACAACATTTATTAACTACTAAGCTTAACTGATACAACCTGCCAAAGGAAAAATGGTAACCTGAAATAAGGAGCATAATAAAGTGCTAACCGATAGGAGAAGGCCCTGCAGCCTGCTGACTTCTTTTTAACTGGGGACAGACAGCAGCCCTGCACTCTGAGGACACAGAGCACGGGAGGGAATATAAGGGTTAAGAAGATCAGACAGGTATGAGGGGGCCAGCCCATCTTTTATAAGTCATTAGGAGACTTTAAAGTCTGATCTAACATGAATAGGAAGCCAATGAAGGGAGGCTGAGATCCACTTTCTTCTTCCATTCTCCTTCCTCTCCTGCCTCTTCTCCTCTTCCTCCTGCTTCTCCATCTCCTCTTTCCTCTTCTTGTCCTTCTCACTCTCCTCCTTCTCCTCCTTCTCCTTCTTCTCCATCAGCTCTTCTTGTCCTTCTCACTCTCTTTTTTCTTCTCCTTCTCCTTTTCCTCCACCTCCTCCATCTCCTTCTTCCTTTTCTTGTCCTTCTCACTCTCCTTCTCCTCCTCCTCCATCTCCTCCTTCCTCTTCTTGTCCATCTCCTCCTCCTCCATTTCCTTCTCATTCTTCTACTTCTCCTTGTCCTCCTTCTTCTCCTCCTCCTCCTTCTCCCTTCTCCTTCTCCACTTTCTTCTTCCATTCTCCTTCCTCTCCTGTCTCTTCTCCATCTTCTTCTCCTCCTCCTCCTTCTCCTTCCTCTTCTTGTCCTTCTCATTCTTCCTCTTCTCTTTCTTCTTCTCCTTCTCCTTCTCCTCCTTATTCCCCTTTTCTCCAGAGAATACAGGTCAGTGCTCATGCTGGGTGCCTCAGAGATGGATACGTGGTCTGACTTGTCTTCATCTTCCATATCCTCCCTTGCACATGAGGTCTGGCTGTTAAGCAGCAAGTTCTCATCATTGAAGGCTGCTTCCTGGTCAAGATGACTCCTTGAGACAACTCCTTTATTCTCAACCAGCCCTGCTGCAGTGTTGTTGTCTGCAGACTGAGAGGGGCTCAGACTGACCTCATCTGCAGACTCCTGACATACAGTCACACTCATCGTAGCACTGTCATCCCCGAGAGCAGTGGACCTCTCCACTTCCCTGACAACCAACTCCTTATTCGTGGCAGTTTCCGAGCCACGGCTCCCGCAGAGGTATCGACCTCTGGTGCGCCGGTCACAGACCCGCCAGCCGCCAAAGCGGCCACATCCGCCGCTCCAAAAATGCGAGCGGCTCCGCTTGGCGTGAACACGCCATTCTCGATCAACTGGTGAACACAAGGTTCACTTTTCAGGAACACGACAACCGCCTTGTTCATGCCAGAGGCATACAAAATGTTGTCATGTTCTACCTGCTCACTTGCTGTCAGCAGAACCTCCTCCAAGGAGACTGAACCGTCTGGAGGAACAATCTGTGCACCATGCCAGATAGTCGGAGGAGGCGTCTCCGCAGATGCCATACCTCCCGACAGCAGCTAATCTCACAGACTCAGAGCGTGACTGTATGTCATGAGTCTGCAGATAAGGTCAGTCTGAGCCCCTCTCAGTCTGCAGACAACAACACTGCAGCAGGGCTGGTTGAGAATAAAGGAGTTGTCTCAGGGAGTCATCTTGACCAGGAAGCAGCCTTCAATGATGAGAACTTGCTGCTTAACAGCCAGACCTCATGTGCAAGGGAGGATATGGAAGATGAAAACCAGTCAGACCACGTATCCATCTCTGAGGCACCCAGCATGAGCACTGACCTGTATTCTCTGGAGAAAAGGGGAATAAGGAGGAGAAGGAGAAGGAGAAGAAGAAAGAGAAGAGGAAGAATGAGAAGGACAAGAAGAGGAAGGAGAAGGAGGAGGAGGAGAAGAAGATGGAGAAGAGACAGGAGAGGAAGGAGAATGGAAGAAGAAAGTAGAGGAGGAGGAGGGAGAAGGAGAAAGAGGAGAAGATAGAGGACAAGGAGAAGAAGAAGAATGAGAAGGAAATGAAGGAGGAGGAGATGGACAAGAAGGGGAAGGAGGAAATGGAGAAGGAGGAGAAGGAGAGTGAGAAGGACAAGAAGAGGAAGAAGGAGATGGAGGAGGTGGAGGAAAAGGAGAAGGAGGAGAAGAAGAAGAGTGAGAAAGACAAGAAGAGGAGATGGAGAAGAAGGAGAAGTAGGAGAAGGAGGAGAGTGAGAAGGACAAGAAGAGGAAAGAGGAGATGGAGAAGCAGGAGGAAGAGGAGAAGAAGAAGAGGCAGGAGAGGAAGGAGAATGGAAGAAGAAAGTGGATCTCAGCCTCCCTTCATTGGCTTCCTATTCATGTTAGATCAGACTTTAAAGTCTCCTAATGACTTATAAAAGATGGGCTGGCCCCCTCATACCTGTCTGATCTTCTTAACCCTTATATTCCCTCCCGTGCTCTGTGTCCTCAGAGTGCAGGGCTGCTGTCTGTCCCCAGTTAAAAAGACCTCCACCTCTTCCTTCATCTTCTTGTCGTTCTCCTCCTCCTCCTTTTTCCTCCTCCTTCCGCAGAAACCTCGAGCAGAACCAGACTCAGGGTGGGCGGCCATCTGCCTCGACCGGTTGGGTTTAGACAGAGAGAGGGGGGTGGGGGGTAAGAGAAAGACAACATTGCAAATACAAAGTAAAAATGTAAATAGTAATAATAATAATAATAATGATAATTCTAGCTAAAGGAATAATAATGACAGAGCAGTGAAACAGCAATAACACTAACACTAATAAATGTTTTACTGTTCTTACATCGTCAGTTGAGCTGGATCATGGGAGCAGCAGGAGACTCTACAGCTCCAGAGACAGAACCCTGCAGTAAGAGACAGTAGAAGAGAGAGAGAGAGAGAGAGAGAGAGAGAGAGAGAGAGAGAGAGAGAGAAAGCACAGAAACACACAGTTAGAGTGATGCAGCCACATTAAGATGGTTTATAGTAATCTCGTCAGCAGGACAACATGGACATTTATTAACTACTAAGCTTAACTGATACAACCTGCCAAAGGAAAAATGGTAACCTGAAATAAGGAGCATAATAAAGTGCTAACCGATAGGAGAAGGCCCTGCAGCCTGCTGACTTCTTTTTAACTGGGGACAGACAGCAGCCCTGCACTCTGAGGACACAGAGCACGGGAGGGAATATAAGGGTTAAGAAGATCAGACAGGTATGAGGGGGCCAGCCCATCTTTTATAAGTCATTAGGAGACTTTAAAGTCTGATCTAACATGAATAGGAAGCCAATGAAGGGAGGCTGAGATCCACTTTCTTCTTCCATTCTCCTTCCTCTCCTGCCTCTTCTTGTTCTTCTCATTCTTCTTCTTCTCCATCTCCTCCTCCTTCTTCCTCTCTTTCATCTTCTCTTGACTCTGTGACCCTGTGGAGGTACAACGTGAAGTCCAGACTGAGGCTGGAGTTTTTCTTCCACAGGATCACAGTGAATATACATGTGTTTGAACAGCAGTGAGCTCATGAGGAGCTGTTGTGCCGGGTGATGGTAGAGAATTAACATTTGCATCATTCCTCAACTGATTTATTGATTGTAAAACTCTGTTTGTTTTTCAGTTTTTCACTGTAAATAAAGTACTTCTTCTCCTTGTCCTCCTCCTTTTCCACTTTCTTCTTCCATTTTCCTTTCTCTTCTCCATCTTCTTCTTCTCCTCCTCCTCCTTCCTCTTCTTGTCCTTCTCATTCTTCTTGTTTCATCTTCTCCTTCTCCTTTTTCCTCCTCCTTGTATTTCTTCTCCATTGTCTTCTTCCCCTCTCATTCTCCTCCTGATTGTCTGTCCTCTTCTTTTTCTCCTTTCCTTCTTCTCCTCTTTCTCCTTTTAGACGTTCAGCTACAGAGATACTTGTGATCCGACGTGCAAAACTGAATTTTATAAAATCAGAATTAGGATCTGATGACAGATGTTGTCACCAGGAAGATGTTGTTATCAAATCAGATCTTTTCAAACCACACTGATGAAGCAGATTTTTGAATTTTTGGCATTAAACTCAGACGTATGGTGAAATAATAATTAATTAAACTAAAAAATCAGCTGACAAAGAGTGGATGTCCAAAGTTTTCCTGCATCAATAAAACTTTTTAGTCACATTTCAGGATTGGAGGCGGAGGATGAGGAGCAATGCGGGTTCAAACTCTCCAGCTGAAGGGGGGAGTCAGGGGTTTCGCGGGGGAGTAGCGGATCCCGGCAGCAGCTGAGGGAGGTCAGCACCGCCACCTCGCTGCTCGCCGGGGCCCTCTCCAGGTCTCCGCTCTCTGGAGGTTTTGAGGATGGAGGTCCTCATTAAAACCTCCCATCGCTCTGCCCTCTCCTCCTCATCGCCCAGTCCTCCTTCTCAGAGGATTCACGCCACTAAACATATGCCGGGACAGACCAGGTGTCATCCGGCAGGTGTCTGCTGACAGCTGGACTGCTCTGATTAGATCGCACAGGAGAGAGATATTTCAGCCATCATTAATAAAGTCACGATTTCTCTAAATCCAGTTGTTATTTAAGTGAATAAATCTGATTATTTTACTACATATAATTAGTTCTTTTGCTCTGTATACAAGATGGATGTGTTTTGTTGTGTCACCATAGTGCCAGTAAGAAACTCTCATGTCTCACCTGCCTGCTGTCTCATAAAGACAAAAATAATGATATAAGTACACATATATGTCTTTATAGGTGAGAGCTTCATAAATATTTTAACTGCTGCTGCAGCTCCATCCCCAACTCAAGGGGACAGATCCACATTTTGGAAAAATAAACAAGTGTTTGCCTCTTGAAAATAACTCTCTCATGTCCACACACTAAATACAGATTAGCCTAGCTTAGCACACAAACATGGGGTAACAGCTGGTCCGGCTCTTCCTCAAGAAACAGAGACATCATGGACTGGAATAAACCAGTGTCCATGTGAAGAAAACAAGCTCTGCTGTGTATACACAGACAGAAAATGACAGTTCCACCTATACTTAGGAGATCACATGATACATATACATTGCCTGTATAGGGTGCATAGCCTGTGTTCATACGAACATTCGCAGGTTGCACTAATAAAGGAGTTTGGAAATGTCAGGGTGTGGACGGCCTCTCCTCCTCCTCTGTCCAAGTCCCTCACATCACAACACAGGTAGATCTGTGCACAAAAACAACTCAGGGAACCGACGCTGACCCTCAGCAGGAAACAGGAGTCACAAAAAGTCACAGCTTTACTAAAAAATGTTTTGCTGTATCAGCACAAACTCAAAATGTGACAATTCAGGCGTGAACTCTCTCTCTCTTTGTTTGATTTGGTGATTTCAGACGTCCCACAGCTGCCAAATTAAGCTTTTAAAATCAATGTTACACACAAGAGGCAGTTAACGCTCCAGTGTTTTTCACGCGGGAGATGAGAAGACAAACGTTTCAAGTGGAGCGTACAAACCTCCACAGCACCTCCGTGTTACCCTCACTCAGGAACACCTGAACCTGAGCTGCAGCCATCTTTGATCTGGCACATACAGTAACATCAATGGTGTTTATTTATTTATTTTTAATCCTGACAAGAGAGGTGGTTTTTTGGAGGATGGTATCCCGTTGTGGTCGGGCAGAGAAAACACATTCTCCTAGAGGGGAGTTCATCTCTTCTCGCCGTTTCAAAGCCAAAAAGCAAAAAGGCAGAGAACAAAGCAGCTCTGTGTGTTCAGGCTCGCTGAGTGTTTGTGTCTCAGTTTTTACTTCCCCCTCCTCCTCCTCTTCTTCTTCTTTCTCCATCACTGGCAAAGGCAACGCTTTAGCAAGGAGTGAGCACTATTATTTCATAGCCCGTGAAAACAGAGATATGAACTGTGCGTAAATTTTAACCATGAATCATAAATACCAGATTTTCTCCAAAGACTTGTCAGAGGAGTAATCAGTGTGAAGAGAGTTGACACACCTTGTTCAGAAACTCTTCTTTATTTCTGCGCTGGAGGGTTTTGCCAAGGAGTACACAAAGAACACAGACAGCATAAAACATTCACCACCTGATGCAACGGTGATTTAAGTTTGTTAATGTTTTTCTCCCCATGGTGAAAATGGGCTCACGTCGTGCCAAAAGACCTCCAAAGCCTGATTATTCTTCCTCGTCTTTAAGACTCTCAGTTTATAAATCAACCTTTTCTCTTTGGAGGAGGGGTACGGATGGAGATGTGGAGGAGGAGGAGGAGGTGGAGGAAGAGGAGGTGGAGGGGGTTGTTTTCTTTACAAGCTGGTTCAACAGGCGGGAAATGCAGCATCATTTTCCACTGCAATTAAGAGGGAGGCCCTGATGCTGAGGCAGCGCCCAGTGCCAGCTCTGTGTATGGCTCTGGCACCTTCCAGCCTTTTTTCTGGAAAGACTTAACAGGGTCCCGGCTGCATGTCTTGGCTCCGGGTTTTGAGCTGGAGTCGGCCTCTCCCTTGACGTAATCCTTTAAGAAACGGCTCTCCCCGCTGGCTGCGAACCACGCCGCCTCTCCAGAACATAAAGGAAGCCTTGCTGTGATTATCAGCACGGTTAATAACCCACCCGATGTGGAGCCAAAGTTAGCAGCAAATATCTAAAAAACGCTCCCCGCTCTCCTCTCCAGCTCCACATTAGAGTCCATTTATGCAAAGCGTAGCTCGGCCTGTCAGCAGCTAATCATTACAAGGATGATCGATGGTGTTTATTTTCTGATGATGGAACGCAACCCCTGCCTGATGATAATTGTAATAAAAAGGACAGATCAAGCCGGCAAAGTTATTAAATTATCAGACCATAATTTGCATTAATGCCGGCTGCAGAGATGTAGGGGTGGGGGGGGTTTGACGGAGGCAGGGTCCACCTTGAAAAGATCCCAGTGCCCTTGGCCCCCCGCAGATCCTAACGACACACCCATCACTTGACTGAGGCGTCAGATGGACGGCTCAGACACTCTGAGGTCTACATTTTCTAATAGAAAATGCTCCCAAATTTCTCTACTGCATGAAAGCACATTTCAGGACCAAAAGAGAAGAGTCATGCTGAACTGAAATCACAGTATTTAAGGATAATTCTGGTATTTTTGAACCAGAAACAGCTGTTTTACAGCTATATTCAAACTACCAGTGTGATTGTGTTACTGTGTGGTACTTTTAATCATGTAAAGTATCTGATTATTTCTTCTAAAAGTCACACAGTAACAGAAACACACTAACAGATGGAGGCAGTGGTATTCCAGCAGCTCCCAGTAAAATCCCTCTTTTTGTTAGCGGAGTCTGGTAGTGATATATAGAGATGTTTCTGGTTAATCTAAAAGGATCTTACTCTTTAATATTAGACACATTTTCCTCAAACTCAGCTGAATATAGTTTGTAGTTCTGTGGGTTAAAGGAGAGGAGTTGAAGTGTCTTTGAGTCGCTGGATTCAAGCACCGTGGTAAAACCTGAATCAAGCTGCTGAGTGTCCCAACACGCACCAGCATCTGTCAGAAAAGCCCTCTCAGACCTGAAGTCGAGCCCAGATGGACCCTTGAACCATCAGAGCCGAGTGATGTTCATTAGGCAAGCCAAGGACTTTTCTCTCAGTTGTCATTTTTCCCTCTACTCTGTTGGTTTTTGTTTTTTTTTTTTGAACCGGCCTCAAGGGGAACGGGAGCTTCTGGTTGGGAGCCAGCTGGACGGAAAAGATCCAACATGGGGGGAGGGGGGGGGTAACCAGACCAGAGAGAGAGGAAAAAAAAAGAGGGCAGTGGCTAATGGGGCTCCGCTGCTTTTAAGTGCAGTGTACCAGAGGAATACATGAATGTGGATAATTCCCCGTTTCCCCTCAACTGAATGTCTGTTTCTCTGAGAACTTCAAACCAAAACAACACAGAGAGGTTTCAGACAGTGACATACATGTATTAACAAGTGGCTGAGTCCCAGACGAGCAACGCTGTGTTACAGGTTGGAGTCCGTCACCTGACTAACTCATCACGTCTCATTCTTCTCGTTTTAAGGGTATGTGTGCAGCCAAATGTTGCTCGGAATTGTATGTTTCTTAATTTAAAATCCAGGATTTTTCAAAGCTACTTAAAGCTGGCAAATGTCCACGTCAGCAGCCAACCACTCAGTGTTTTTTCAGATGTGTCCCGGCTGATTTAAGGCCCCGACACGAGCAGCTTCACGTGTCTCTGCTCTTAGTTTAAACTCAGAAGGCTCGTGTGCTCTTAAATTGTGCTGAGAAAAATAACAAACAGCTCCTCTGCTTTCCAAACACACACAGACTGAGAAAACAAAATAACGCCCTCAATTATCACAACAGCCAGTTTAGTCCAGATGTACAGTTCAGCAAGCAACGTGTGTGTGAAGTCCTCCAACGGCCAATCAGGACAGAGCGAGGCCTCTGATGACCCAGAGGTCGGGGGGGAGGAGGAGATGGAGATATGAGGATGAGACAACCCCATAAATCCTATCTTTGTCTCTCTCAGGGGAAAATATCTTTCACTTCCCCTCTAAATAAAACCGTGATCAGAGCCTGATGTTGAGCCAAGATTCAGATTTATTTTCACACATTCGTTTGATTTTCACTCCTCTATATTTTTCATTTGGATGACATATCTTTACCATCCTGTCCAGGTGGTTTCTGGGAAGTGTAGTCCACTTCAACAACAATAAAGAGCCTGTGACCGGCTTTAAAAGGCCTGTACCTGCATGTTCCTGCCTCATAAATCCACACTTTAACACCTGACTCTCCTCCACGTTAAGCTCCTGTTCAACAGGTACAAGTTACAGTCAGCAGCTCTGAAGCGCCATCCACTGGCACCACATGGAACAGCTTTACTGTGCAACAACAACTCACACAATAAAATCAAACCTCCTCTGAAAAACGACAATAAATCTGCTGAGAAGCTGCACAGGAAGAGAGAAATAACAGGAAAGAAGAGAATCATTTGATAATACTTTGAGGGTCATTACTAATAAAGAGCAGTAATTATACAGGAGCCAGATGTTATATTGAAGAATATTTCTCTGCATGTTTCCCTGTGCTCAAAATTAAATGCATATTTTGAGATTAGCCTGCAATTTCACACCTTATTTGCCTTTTAACAGCTTTACTGTTGTTAAAGTGTCATATATATTAAGCATTGGCTTGTTTTAATTGATTTTTGAAGGTGTAATGTTCACACTGTATGAAAAATCTAATAATTTTTTTCTCAGGGAGAATCCTCTGCATCATTTTAAACACATTTCACCCTGATTCAGACAAAAATCATTGGTGTTTTGAGAAATTAAATTGAATTTAAAATAAAGTTCTGCAGCTGCAGACACTAAAATAGGCTACTGGTAGATTTGAATCCCTCACTGCAAAGTTCATTTAAAGCATCAACGTCAGAAGCTTTCTGCATTAATTCTGCATCTACATCTGTATCTGTAACCTGGCTGATTTGTTGTAACAAATTAAAGCAGAATAATTATGATTTGAAGTAGCAGCAGAAACTTTGGCACCATTTGAAAATGTAGAAATTAAAAGAGAGTGAACAGGCTGAGTATGTTGCGGCAGAGCAGCACTGCAGTGCGGGTGAATCCTGCTCTGTTAAATAATCATGATGAATAATGAAGGTGTGAGTCGGCCTGGCAGATCTCCCCTCCTGGGCGGACATTTAGTGTCAACCTGACAGGTCTCAGCGCAGCTCAGGGACGAGGGGGGGATGAAGTTGTCTCCATATTAAGCAGGCAGATTAGACCTGTTAAATGGAGGGCAGCGTGGAGGGGTTCTGTACGTGGACCTCCGGGGTCTGCATCTCATCAGGTGAGCCCAGGCCCAAGCTGCAGGGGCGGGTGAGGGAGAGCAGTGGCCCGGCCTCTGGCCCGCCTCCACCACACCTCACGTCTTCCGCATCCACAAACTGGAACTGACCCTGCGCTTCTGCCAGCCTCCGCCGCAGCTAAGCCCGGCCCTTCCCATCATGCACAGGGGCCGCAACGAGCTCCCATGAGCCTCGGCTCGCTCCCTGCCATCTGCCGTGATTTATAGAAAACGGCCGATGATTTATGGGCCAGTCATCTCACAATGAAGTTGTTCTCTTTCATTTGCGCGACCTCCCGACCCAGCCGCCACTCCCAGCCAGGTTGGGGAAATGTGCGCTAATCATACACTATGAGGGCTTTTAAACAGGAGGAGCTGGGCGGGTGGAGGGAGCGGGTTGGGGGCTGCAAATAGAGGGCCTTTAATGAAATTAATTTCAACAGCGTGTGCATACTGATGATACAGGCAGGCCTCAGCGACAATGCGCGGCCACCACTGAGACACGCTAACGAAGCCGTTTCAAGGTCTGATGGTGGGGAGGACTCATCCAACACCGCAGCACCGTCCCCACGCCCCGCTTTGATCTACGAATGAAACGCCCCATTAGGAGCCAGTGATCCAAGGGATGTGTTTAAAGATTTATACAGTGTTGGAGCAGAGCTTGTAAACCAAACAGTGTGGCCCCTGCAGGCTGATCATCTGTAATCACCAATATGGCCTGATCAGATCAGTGGAGCTGTGCAGACACCTGACCACACACAAGTACTGTAATTAAGTACAATCTACACTACATTTTACTGACGGTTACATTTCAGATTCAGATAAAAGTCTAAAAACTGAAAACAGATCTGTGAATCAGAGCTTCATATTTTCCTCCTTCCTGTCCCATTTATCACGTGCCGACCCCTCAGATTTATCTGGTGACCCTTCGGAGGAGCCTAACCCTTAGCTTGGGAACCACTGGACTGAACTGTGTATGGAGCGGTTAAAACCAGCTCCAGCTGGAGCAGCTACAACAGTAAAATGAATATCAGTCACAGGGAATAATTTATATTTAACTGATACTTGTGTACTTTTACCTGCGCAGGGTTTTACACCCAGGACTTTTAGTGATAATGGATATTTTTACGTTGTTTTATTCTAAATTTGGCCTTAACATATTCTGAATGTTTTTATTTATAATTGTTCTGCCTTTGTCCCTCATTTGACAGATAAAACTGATAAAACCAGGGCCTCCTCCTCTCACCAGTCAGCCATTTTATACTGTTTACACTGTGTGAGTATAGAGTAAATCCTCCACAGCATTACTTTATATATTTACTACAGTACATCATTATATTCATCAAGCCAAAATAAAACTAGCCATTCAAGTACATTTGAAATATTAGCACCGTTTTCAGTCTTAGTTTTTAACAACCTCCCACTTTTCATTATTTCAATTAACTCATTGTTTTATTTTTTAGTTATTTGGTTATTTTTATCATCTTTAGTTTTATACATAATTTCTCAGTTTTTTGTGTCATTTACTGTTAATATATGTTTAAATGTGTGGTTGATGGCAACAACACATCTCTTCTAAAATGTTTGTCTCTTCTGTTCCTAATAAATATTCAATTTAAATAATCTTTGAAACAAAACAAAGTGTCTCACAGCTGTAAGCAGTGACGTTGCTTTGTGTTTCTAAAATATAATAATTTAATTTACAGAGATCTTTTCATACAGAATCAAAGGTAAATATTTCCAGTATTTAAATTCCCCATTTGTATTATTGACCAAAAAAGCCACCTTGTTATAAAAATGTGTTTTTGCTGATGAATTAACAGAGTTAAAAGCATGAAATAGGAAAACAAAGGTAAAGTGGTGTCACAGTGGACTGTTACTGATCATCTGTACCTGGTAGCAGCTGTTCTGAGTCGACATCCTGAGTCTGAAACCCTGACCTGAGCTGAGCTGTCCCTGCCTGCCTGCCGCCGTCTGTGGATCTGACTCACTCATGGTTTATGGGACGAAACTCACAAAAAGGAATCCAGGAGTACTGGTAGTACAGGCCTGTAACAGAGACAAGTCACAGGTTTGATCTCCACAGGAGCAACACAGTTCTACTGTAGCGTCCCTGAGCAGCAGATACACAACAACCAGACAACTCATGAGACAGAAATGTCAGAATTCATCACATTAACCAAAGAATGAACCTGTGATAAACACATAACCTCAAACTGACATATTTAAAGATAAGTGATCAATAAAATAATTCAACCACCATTAATAAGGATGCACAGTGGCAGCCTGGTTAATCGTGTGTTTAGGCCGCCATCTGGTGGTGGATTTTTGGATTTTAGTTTCTGATGGTGACAGCAACTGTCGGTCAAACTATTTCACACAAAAACAATATTAAAAGTCCTAAAAACCTTCATATCAGCACACTTTAAAAGCAGGCAAAGCATCTGAGTGGGAAAGACCTGGAAAAAAATTTAATTCTCAAATTACCTTCAAACACAGTGTATTTTTCATGCAAGTGCAATGCAGTTCACAATTGTAGTTTTCCAGGCACAACTACGCAGGAAGCTCCACATGTAGAACATACAGCAGTGGAGGATGTATTCTCACCTTTTACTTAAGTAAAATACTCAAGCAAAAATCCTGCACTTTAAGCCTTAACTAAATAAAGGTTGTACCTTAAAAAGTACAGTACAAAAACATTAGTAAAACAAGATAAAGAAATGACAAAAGAAGATAGAAGTCTGATAGTTTATTTCAAGTTCTGCAAAGTCTATCACAGGTGAAAGAGAACCAAACATGTAAATATATACAGTCATACACAGGAAAATAAAACATAATATAAATATTGTGAAGCATGAAATAAAACTAATAACCTAAAAAAAGCGAGCCATGCATTGTGAGTGGTCTCAATGGAAAATATTGCCATTTCACCTCTGGCTTGAAGCTTATTTACAGCACTGCATCTCTTCATTAAAACGCTTTGTTCTCACATTACGTCCACTTTAAGAAGCAGTGTGTTGTAGTGTTAGTACAGGTTAGTATTGTACAGGACAACCAGGTATATTGCCAGGAATCTTTACCCAAAGGCACACATTCAGGAAATCAAAAGTACATTTCTCTTAAATTTGGAGTTTTTGCTCGACTGCTTTTGTCAAACTAACTACATTGACGGCAACACAGGCAGAAATATCCTACGCTTCCTGTGGAGTACGCATGCAGACAGATTTTAGAAGCTGTAGTTTTAAGTCACACTGTACAAAAAAGTAAAGGGAAATTAATTTCAGTCGCCTAAACTGCAGCAGGCTAACACTGGATCACTGATACTGGACGACATGCTGCGGAGGACTTCATCGGCTTTGGAGGAAACATTCAGTCCAGAGTGAACAAGTTCTATCAAATTGCCAACTTCTCACAACTGAGAAGAACGACAACGGGCACTGGTACAGTACATTTAACAGTCCAAGTAATGTGTTTGAAGAGATAAAGTAAGGCCTGGAAATATTCACTAACAGCATCCTTCACTCTCTGGGCTCTCGTGTCCCATTAAAGACACATCATGACATTTTTGGGAGTTTGTTGATTCGCTTTCTTGCCAAGAATTAGAAGAGAAGACTGAGCTAGAGGCAAAGACTAGAAACAGCCTTGTTTGTTTAGTTTGTGCAAAACTTGAGGCTATGTGTCAGATGATTTCTACTGTGGGGGTGCAGTGAAGACCGAACAAACCAGACTAGCAGTTAACATAACACACTAACAGATGGAGGCAGTGGTATTCCAGCAGCTCCTGTGTTCTGCTTTGTAAAATTCCTGTTTTTGTCAATGGAGTCTGGTACTGATACTGCACTGATTCCCAATATTTCTGTCCCTATTAATCATTTACATCCCAAAAATACCAGGCTTATTCTATAACAGAACTGCAATAAAGTTAAATATATTGTACATAATTAACTTATCTTCTATTAAATGCTGGCTAAACACAATGCACATTTGTAAGGTAAAGTTAATTCCACTCCTGGGCTTTGTTAAAAAAAAAACAAAGGGAGGTTCAGGTACAGTCCCTCAGCTAACTGTCTGTAGCTTCATATACTGCATAAAGACATTAAAATATTAATTATATTATAAAAATAAAATCTTATCCAACTCTTGGCAAGAAAACAAACTAGTGCTTTCCCACAAAGTCAAACTAGTCTTAAATCTCCTCTGGAGCATTTGTTTGGACTTGCCTCGTGCGCCAGATGGGCAGAGTTTAGCACCAGGGAAGCTCAACCTGCCAGAGGATTTAATAATTTCAGTGTTCATGCAACAGGTGTGTTTTCCATTATGGTAACTGTACCTAAACCTTTCTGCTGAGATACAGTACATATACTGGAGTTATTAGGCGCGTTTGTTAGTATCATAATAAGCAGCAGTAACATTTAATTATAGGTGCGATTTTTAAAAAACTGACACTTCTGTACATTGACCAGCGAGAGCGTCTCAAAGGAGGAACACAATGGAAATTTACAGTGCTTCGACGTGATAATCCGAACTGGATTTCTCAGAGTTTATTGCTAATGTCCAAACATCAAACAATCTTTTGTTCTCTTTTCATTTTCAGCAGGAACCCTCTTCACACTGGCACTTCACGATTCATCAATTACCACTGTCGCTTGCCTTTTAGTAGCATATAATCATTAAGATTGTCAATCTTTCTGTCTGATTTAGGTATTGCCTATTTATCATTTGCTAAGATATTCACATTTTAAAGGTTGAAGTCTTACATTCAATTTAGGAACAACTGATACAGAGGAGTTTCTTCCCAAAACAATTCAACTGTTAAACCATCTCTTCAAATAAAAACACAGTGACAGTTTGTCAGCATCAGCACAACTGAAGCTTTAACCACTAATTATCAGATTACTGCTGACAGAACCATCAGAAATTTAAATACTGAGACTATTTTTGAGACATTTAGACCTTCATGTTGACCTTTAGATTAATTTTTATTACTTTTAACATATATCCTGTATATTAAAGTATTTTGGAATGAAACTCAACAATCACAGTAGTCTTGACTTGACAGCAGACATAAAAAAACCAATAAACTCCCAGTTTAATCAGAACTGAGACTTTAAATTCACATCCTTCAGATAAAAAGGCAGGTGCTGTCATTTCAGTGGTTTTCTTTCATTTTCCCAAAATGTTTATCCATTGTTTCTTCTGTGACCTTTCAGTTCTTGACAGCCATTAAAAACCTACTGCATGTTTTCAAATATATATATATGTATGTATAGATGACAAATTAGTCCATGTGAAGCTCATCAATTTGATTTTCCATTTATATCAATAATAGAAAGGTGGGTAACTGAAATCACCTTGTAAAATGTTCATTTTTGTCAGTTAAATCATTGTGATATTAAAAGTTTGGGCTCTTTTTTCCCTCAATTTTCTGCCTTTGGCGCAGTGGATTGAAAAATGGAAAAAGAAACATTATTTACAGAAATGATTTAAGATAAACTGTGAAAACAAAGCAAAGAACAGTGGGTATCTGGGCATTTTTAAAGAGAGCATGTGTGAAACATTTTAACAGCGGTCTTATTATTTCAAGGGGAAGTTATGCAAACGTCTTTGGTCCCACTGTAAGACAATATTATCGCTACGCTACGCTGCTAAACATCAGGCTACGGTGTCTACGTCTTGACACAAGCCCGTTACAGTTAAATGTCTCCACCACTGTCTCATGATTAGTGTCAGTGTCTTTTCCAACACAAACCCAAAAGAAAACTGTTTAATTATGTCGTCGTTGTGACACTATTAGCATTGCTAATAATATTTTATTAGCATAAAGAAATTGAACTATCAGGAGCCCTGAACCCTGACGTCACTAACGTTCGAGCAAATTTAAAATTGAAATAACGAACTAACTAAAATTAAATGCCTTGACAGGAACGTTAGCACCTAACGTTACATTCTAGTTTTGATAGCAAGCATTCGCTAAATCTAAAGAACTCAACATTGTCAGGCTAATTAACAGTCCAAAGCTTGACATATCGTCATTTACGCCAATTAATTTTATGACATCGCTTCTTACCTTTCGGTAAAATATGGGTTAACTCCGCAGCGACAACTCCTGGCAAGTGCGGTGCGAGTGCCAAACACAGAAGCCAGTTGTGATACTATTAGCATTAGACACTATTAGAAATTGAACTATCAGAAGTTAACGTCCGAACCCTGACGTCACTAACGTTCGAGCAAATTTAAAATTGAAATAACGAACTAGCCAAAATTAAATGCCATGACAGGAACGTTAGCACCTAACGTTACATTCTAGTTTTGATAGCAAGCATTCGCTAAATCTAAAGAACTCAACATTGTCAGCTAATTAACAGTCCAAAGCTTGACATATCATCATTTACGCCAATTAATTTTATGACATCGGTCTTACCTTTCGGTAAAATATGGGTTAACTCCGCAGCGACAACTCCTGGCAAGTGCGGTGCGAGTGCCAAACACAGAAGCCAGTTGTGATACTATTAGCATTAGACACTATTAGAAATTGAACTATCAGGAGTTAACGTTCGAACCCTGACGTCACTAACGTTCGAGCAAATTTAAAATTGAAATAACGAACTAGCCAAAATTAAATGCCATGACAGGAACGTTAGCACCTAACGTTACATTCTAGTTTTGATAGCAAGCGTTCGCTAAATCTAAAGAACTCAACATTGTCAGGCTAATTAACAGTCCAAAGCTTGACATATCGTCATTTACGCCAATTAATTTTATTATATCGCTTCTTACCTTTCGGTAAAATATGGGTTAACTCCGCAGCGACGACTCCTGGCAAGTGCGGTGCGAGTGTCAAACACAGAAGCTCCTTCTTTGTCGGCTTTTTTTCCCCTTCATCTGCCGCGTCAGACGTATGAAAGAAAAAAAGATCACGTGACACGGAAATAGCGCTTGAGGTTTCATTAGTTGAACAATTAACTAAATGTACGATTAAAAGTGTTTACAGATAAATGTATTAATCTAAAATATTATTAACTTTTCTATGACACTTTGGGCATTATACATTAATAAATTAGTTTGTAAAGAAATGCATTAATTATTATTTTTAATGTACAATTAGTTATTCATTAATGAAGTGCTTTATTATTACCGTGACACTTGGCAAGTTTGCAACTCCTACATAAAATACTGTTAATTAAAGTATGTGCAATTAGTATTGTAGCTCCTGGATTTCAATCATAACTTGAATATATAATATAATCATTCAGCCCTTAGTAAAGAAATGTATATGAGAACACAAGCATTATTTAAAGGGTTTATCTAAACCCTGGAGCAAAACATCCAATTTCCATTTTACATTTTTCAATCCAGGTTAAAAAAAAAAAAAAAATTAATAAAGAAATGGAATACAGATTTTAGAAAGTCAATTATTCATCACTGACTTAAACGGAAATTCAGCTGATAAGTTTCACACAGATCAAATAAAGTCCTTCTTTCCTTCATATGTAAAAAACCTATTTGCATACTATGTTTTTTTCTGAAACAATAACGCTGATATTTTCTGCTGGTTTCTGGGCCCAAAATAATAAAACTTTTTTAAATATCTGCAGTGCTTAAAATCATTGGCCAGCCAAATGATCATTTAATATAAACATGAACTTGGATTTCACATTTTGACCAGCTGATACAATCCTCCTCTTGTCTTGTGAGGTGTCAGCCAAATTCAAAATCAAGCCCATAATTTTAGACATGAATCTTCAGATGGACCCTTGAATCAGCCTTTAAAAGACTATTGTGCCACTTTCTTTAAAAGCTCAACACGGCTCAAAATTCACCAAATGCACGCTAAAAACAGGAAAATATTCCAATTCCTTTAAGATTGATCCACCAGGTACAATGAGGCAGTAGTTTTAGGAAGGAGAAACACAGGTGAGATCCACGGTCATTCAAAGCTCTTTACATTCAATATAAGATAAGTTTGATGTGTCAAAGCAAATAAATTGTTCAAAGAAGTGGATTAAAAGGTACTAAAATGAATAAAAATACTGATAGCCACAGATTTCCTCCTGCACTGAGAGGAAGGAAGTTACACTGCAAAGATTCTCCAATTCTTCCATGACTTCAAACTCACCTTGTGTCCTTCATGTCTCGATGCTCGGATGACTTTCACAAACATGTTTCAGCTCCACAGATCACCTTAAATCCACTCGATGGATTAAAATAGGATTTGTTAAGTCAATGTGATGGTGACATGAGGAGCAAAGAGGAAGAGGGATGTTGGTTTCAGGCACACAGCCTCTAAAAACAGGTCTTCAATCACACTGGTTCCATTAGTTACGTCAATGGAAGATGAGTCTTAAGGCTCATGACTCTAACGTTAGTGTGGAGGTTCAGTACAGGGCCTGGGTCTTTATGAAAACGTCTTAGCTGCCAGGATCACCTTACCCTCCCAAAAAATGATTTCAAGAGATGGGAGATGTTCTGGAAACTGGAGCTGGGACAGGACGAGCTCCTCGAGACGACTTCAGCTCCATCAGCAGCTGAGGGAATGAAATGTCGGCCTGGTCCTAGAGAGCATCTAAATCATCATGATCCCCATCTGCAGCGACTTCAGATCAGCCGGTGGAATGAAATGGTTTCTGTGCTGAGGCGAGGCTGAGAGCTAAGCGTGTGCTGTGGGAGTTAGTAGGAGGAGATGTCGGAGGAGCTGCTGCTGTTGCTGGTGGAGGTCTGGGCCCTCTTGATGTACAGGTTGAGCAGCTTCATCTGTTGGAGGGAAACAGCAGGGGGGTTAGAGGACTGCACCTCAGAGGCAACGATGAGACCCTCCCTGAACATTCACACTCATCTTTAAACCTTCCTGCTCCTTTTTCTAATAAATTTACAACTTTAATCTTAAATTTTTTTTCAGAAAACTGGTGTATGGAGTTCTGTTTTCCTGTTGTTGAGCCACTTCAGTTGTATTGTGGATGCTTTTAGTATATTG
>NW_026116528.1:0-14205 GCF_001640805.2 Lates calcarifer
AATGTCAGAATTCATCACATTAACCAAAGAATGAACCTGTGATAAACACATAACCTCAAACTGACATATTTAAAGATAAGTGATCAATAAAATAATTCAACCACCATTAATAAGGATGCACAGTGGCAGCCTGGTTAATCGTGTGTTTAGGCCGCCATCTGGTGGTGGATTTTTGGATTTTAGTTTCTGATGGTGACAGCAACTGTCGGTCAAACTATTTCACACAAAACAATATTAAAAGTCCTAAAAAACCTTCATATCAGCACACTTTAAAAGCAGGCAAAGCATCTGAGTGGGAAAGACCTGGAAAAAAATTTAATTCTCAAATTACCTTCAAACACAGTGTATTTTTCATGCAAGTGCAATGCAGTTCACAATTGTAGTTTTCCAGGCACAAACTACGCAGGAAGCTCCACATGTAGAACATACAGCAGTGGAGGATGTATTCTCACCTTTTACTTAAGTAAAATACTCAAGCAAAAATCCTGCACTTTAAGCCTTAACTAAATAAAGGTTGTACCTTAAAAAGTACAGTACAAAAACATTAGTAAAACAGATAAAGAAATGACAAAAGAAGATAGAAGTCTGATAGTTTATTTCAAGTTCTGCAAAGTCTATCACAGGTGAAAGAGAACCAAACATGTAAATATATACAGTCATACACAGGAAAATAAAACATAATATAAATATTGTGAAGCATGAAATAAAACTAATAACCTAAAAAAAAGCGAGCCATGCATTGTGAGTGGTCTCAATGGAAAATATTGCCATTTCACCTCTGGCTTGAAGCTTATTTACAGCACTGCATCTCTTCATTAAAACGCTTTGTTCTCACATTACGTCCACTTTAAGAAGCAGTGTGTTGTAGTGTTAGTACAGGTTAGTATTGTACAGGACAACCAGGTATATTGCCAGGAATCTTTACCCAAAGGCACACATTCAGAAATCAAAAGTACATTTCTCTTAAATTTGGAGTTTTTGCTCGACTGCTTTTGTCAAACTAACTACATTTGACGGCAACACAGGCAGAAATATCCTACGCTTCCTGTGGAGTACGCATGCAGACAGATTTTAGAAGCTGTAGTTTTAAGTCACACTGTACAAAAAAAGTAAAGGGAAATTAATTTCAGTCGCCTAAACTGCAGCAGGCTAACACTGGATCACTGATACTGGACGACATGCTGCGGAGGACTTCATCGGCTTTGGAGGAACATTCAGTCCAGAGTGAACAAGTTCTATCAAATTGCCAACTTCTCACAACTGAGAAGAACGACAACGGGCACTGGTACAGTACATTTAACAGTCCAAGTAATGTGTTTGAAGAGATAAAGTAAGGCCTGGAAATATTCACTAACAGCATCCTTCACTCTCTGGGCTCTCGTGTCCCATTAAAGACACATCATGACATTTTTGGGAGTTTGTTGATTCGCTTTCTTGCCAAGAATTAGAAGAGAAGACTGAGCTAGAGGGCAAAGACTAGAAACAGCCTTGTTTGTTTAGTTTGTGCAAAAACTTGAGGCTATGTGTCAGATGATTTCTACTGTGGGGTGCAGTGAAGACCGAACAAACCAGACTAGCAGTTAACATAACACACTAACAGATGGAGGCAGTGGTATTCCAGCAGCTCCTGTGTTCTGCTTTGTAAAATTCCTGTTTTTGTCAATGGAGTCTGGTACTGATACTGCACTGATTCCCAATATTTCTGTCCCTATTAATCATTTACACCCAAAAATACCAGGCTTATTCTATAACAGAACTGCAATAAAGTTAAATATATTGTACATAATTAACTTATCTTCTATTAAATGCTGGCTAAACACAATGCACAATTTGTAAGGTAAAGTTAATTCCACTCCTGGGCTTTGTTAAAAAAAAAAACAAAGGGAGGTTCAGGTACAGTCCCTCAGCTAACTGTCTGTAGCTTCATATACTGCATAAAGACATTAAAATATTAATTATATTATAAAAAATAAAATCTTATCCAACTCTTGGCAAGAAAACAAACTAGTGCTTTCCCACAAAGTCAAACTAGTCTTAAATCTCCTCTGGAGCATTTGTTTGGACTTGCCTCGTGCGCCAGATGGGCAGAGTTTAGCACCAGGGAAGCTCAACCTGCCAGAGGATTTAATAATTTCAGTGTTCATGCAACAGGTGTGTTTTCCATTATGGTAACTGTACCTAAACCTTTCTGCTGAGATACAGTACATATACTGGAGTTATTAGGCGCGTTTGTTAGTATCATAATAAGCAGCAGTAACATTTAATTATAGGTGCGATTTTTAAAAAACTGACACTTCTGTACATTGACCAGCGAGAGCGTCTCAAAGGAGGAACACAATGGAAATTTACAGTGCTTCGACGTGATAATCCGAACTGGATTTCTCAGAGTTTATTGCTAATGTCCAAACATCAAACAATCTTTTGTTCTCTTTTCATTTTCAGCAGGAACCCTCTTCACACTGGCACTTCACGATTCATCAATTACCACTGTCGCTTGCCTTTTAGTAGCATATAATCATTAAGATTGTCAATCTTTCTGTCTGATTTAGGTATTGCCTATTTATCATTTGCTAAGATATTTCACATTTTAAAGGTTGAAGTCTTACATTCAATTTAGGAACAACTGATACAGAGGAGTTTCTTCCCAAAACAATTCAACTGTTAAACCATCTCTTCAAAATAAAAACACAGTGACAGTTTGTCAGCATCAGCACAACTGAAGCTTTAACCACTAATTATCAGATTACTGCTGACAGAACCATCAGAAATTTAAATACTGAGACTATTTTTGAGACATTTAGACCTTCATGTTGACCTTTAGATTAATTTTTATTACTTTTAACATATATCCTGTATATTAAAGTATTTTGGAATGAAACTCAACAAATCACAGTAGTCTTGACTTGACAGCAGACATAAAAAAACCAATAAACTCCCAGTTTAATCAGAACTGAGACTTTAAATTCACATCCTTCAGATAAAAAGGCAGGTGCTGTCATTTCAGTGGTTTTCTTTCATTTTCCCAAAATGTTTATCCATTGTTTCTTCTGTGACCTTTCAGTTCTTGACAGCCATTAAAAACCTACTGCATGTTTTCAAATATATATATATGTATGTATAGATGACAAATTAGGTCCATGTGAAGCTCATCAATTTGATTTTCCATTTATATCAATAATAGAAAGGTGGGTAACTGAAATCACCTTGTAAAATGTTCATTTTTGTCAGTTAAATCATTGTGATATTAAAAGTTTGGGCTCTTTTTTCCCTCAATTTTCTGCCTTTGGCGCAGTGGATTGAAAAATGGAAAAAGAAACATTATTTACAGAAATGATTTAAGATAAACTGTGAAAACAAAGCAAAGAACAGTGGGTATCTGGGCATTTTTAAAGAGAGCATGTGTGAAACATTTTAACAGCGGTCTTATTATTTCAAGGGGAAGTTATGCAAACGTCTTTGGTCCCACTGTAAGACAATATTATCGCTACGCTACGCTGCTAAACATCAGGCTACGGTGTCTACGTCTTGACACAAGCCCGTTACAGTTAAATGTCTCCACCACTGTCTCATGAATTAGTGTCAGTGTCTTTTTCCAACACAAACCCAAAAGAAAACTGTTTAATTATGTCGTCGTTGTGACACTATTAGCATTGCTAATAATATTTTATTAGCATAAAGAAATTGAACTATCAGGAGCCCTGAACCCTGACGTCACTAACGTTCGAGCAAATTTAAAATTGAAATAACGAACTAACTAAAATTAAATGCCTTGACAGGAACGTTAGCACCTAACGTTACATTCTAGTTTTGATAGCAAGCATTCGCTAAATCTAAAGAACTCAACATTGTCAGGCTAATTAACAGTCCAAAGCTTGACATATCGTCATTTACGCCAATTAATTTTATGACATCGCTTCTTACCTTTCGGTAAAATATGGGTTAACTCCGCAGCGACAACTCCTGGCAAGTGCGGTGCGAGTGCCAAACACAGAAGCCAGTTGTGATACTATTAGCATTAGACACTATTAGAAATTGAACTATCAGAAGTTAACGTCCGAACCCTGACGTCACTAACGTTCGAGCAAATTTAAAATTGAAATAACGAACTAGCCAAAATTAAATGCCATGACAGGAACGTTAGCACCTAACGTTACATTCTAGTTTTGATAGCAAGCATTCGCTAAATCTAAAGAACTCAACATTGTCAGGCTAATTAACAGTCCAAAGCTTGACATATCATCATTTACGCCAATTAATTTTATGACATCGCGTCTTACCTTTCGGTAAAATATGGGTTAACTCCGCAGCGACAACTCCTGGCAAGTGCGGTGCGAGTGCCAAACACAGAAGCCAGTTGTGATACTATTAGCATTAGACACTATTAGAAATTGAACTATCAGGAGTTAACGTTCGAACCCTGACGTCACTAACGTTCGAGCAAATTTAAAATTGAAATAACGAACTAGCCAAAATTAAATGCCATGACAGGAACGTTAGCACCTAACGTTACATTCTAGTTTTGATAGCAAGCGTTCGCTAAATCTAAAGAACTCAACATTGTCAGGCTAATTAACAGTCCAAAGCTTGACATATCGTCATTTACGCCAATTAATTTTATTATATCGCTTCTTACCTTTCGGTAAAATATGGGTTAACTCCGCAGCGACGACTCCTGGCAAGTGCGGTGCGAGTGTCAAACACAGAAGCTCCTTCTTTGTCGGCTTTTTTTTCCCCTTTCATCTGCCGCGTCAGACGTATGAAAGAAAAAAAGATCACGTGACACGGAAATAGCGCTTGAGGGTTTCATTAGTTGAACAATTAACTAAATGTACGATTAAAAGTGTTTACAGATAAATGTATTAATCTAAAAATATTATTAACTTTTTCTATGACACTTTGGGCATTATACATTAATAAATTAGTTTGTAAAGAAATGCATTAATTATTATTTTTAATGTACAATTAGTTATTCATTAATGAAGTGCTTTATTATTACCGTGACACTTGGCAAGTTTGCAACTCCTACATAAAATACTGTTAATTAAAGTATGTGCAATTAGTATTGTAGCTCCTGGATTTCAAATCATAACTTGAATATATAATATAATCATTCAGCCCTTAGTAAAGGAAATGTATATGAGAACACAAGCATTATTTAAAGGGTTTATCTAAACCCTGAGCAAAAACATCCAATTTCCATTTTACATTTTTCAATCCAGGTTAAAAAAAAAAAAAAAATTAATAAAGAAATGGAAATACAGATTTTAGAAAGTCAATTATTCATCACTGACTTAAACGGAAATTCAGCTGATAAGTTTCACACAGATCAAATAAAGTCCTTCTTTCCTTCATATGTAAAAACCTATTTTGCATACTATGTTTTTTTTCTGAAACAATAACGCTGATATTTTCTGCTGGTTTCTGGGCCCAAAATAATAAAACTTTTTTTAAATATCTGCAGTGCTTAAAATCATTGGCCAGCCAAATGATCATTTAATATAAACATGAACTTGGATTTCACATTTTGACCAGCTGATACAATCCTCCTCTTGTCTTGTGAGGTGTCAGCCAAATTTCAAAATCAAAGCCCATAATTTTAGACATGAATCTTCAGATGGACCCTTGAATTCAGCCTTTAAAAGACTATTGTGCCACTTTCTTTAAAAGCTCAACACGGCTCAAAATTCACCAAATGCACGCTAAAAAACAGGAAAATATTCCAATTCCTTTAAGATTGATCCACCAGGTACAATGAGGCAGTAGTTTTAGGAAGGAGAAACACAGGTGAGATCCACGGTCATTCAAAGCTCTTTACATTCAATATAAGATAAGGTTTGATGTGTCAAAGCAAATAAATTGTTCAAAGAAGTGGATTAAAAGGTACTAAAATGAATAAAAATACTGATAGCCACAGATTTCCTCCTGCACTGAGAGGAAGGAAGTTACACTGCAAAGATTCTCCAATTCTTCCATGACTTCAAACTCACCTTGTGTCCTTCAGGTCTCGATGCTCGGATGACTTTCACAAACATGTTTCAGCTCCACAGATCACCTTAAATCCACTCGATGGATTAAAATAGGATTTGTTAAGTCAATGTGATGGTGACATGAGGAGCAAAGAGGAAGAGGGGATGTTGGTTTCAGGCACACAGCCTCTAAAAACAGGTCTTCAATCACACTGGTTCCATAGTACGTCAATGGAAGATGAGGTCTTAAGGCTCATGACTCTAACGGTAGTGTGGAGGTTCAGGTACAGGGCCTGGGTCTTTATGAAAACGTCTTAGCTGCCAGGATCACCTTACCCTCCCAAAAAATGATTTCAAGAGGATGGGGAGATGTTCTGGAAACTGGAGCTGGGACAGGACGAGCTCCTCGAGACGACTTCAGCTCCATCAGCAGCTGAGGGAATGAAATGTCGGCCTGGTCCTAGAGAGAGCATCTAAATCATCATGATCCCATCTGCAGCGACTTCAGATCAGCCGGTGGAATGAAATGGTTTCTGTGCTGAGGCGAGGCTGAGAGCTAAGCGTGTGCTGTGGGAGTTAGTAGGAGGAGATGTCGGAGGAGCTGCTGCTGTTGCTGGTGGAGGTCTGGGCCCTCTTGATGTACAGGTTGAGCAGCTTCATCTGTTGGAGGGAAACAGCAGGGGGGTTAGAGGACTGCACCTCAGAGGCAACGATGAGACCCTCCCTGAAACATTCACACTCATCTTTAAACCTTCCTGCTCCTTTTTCTAATAAATTTACAACTTTAATCTTAAATTTTTTTTCAGAAAACTGGTGTATGGAGTTCTGTTTTCCTGTGTTGAGCCACTTCAGTTGTATTGTGGATGCTTTTAGTATATTGTTCGCCCATTTCCTGTCATGATACACCATCATGATACTAATCTTATTAACATCATCAATTATGCAGTTTTTCAAAAATAATAATGAATAATTGATGAGGTGAAGCAGGCAACAATACTTCACATATTTTCAAACCTGAGAGCTGACACTGACTCTGACACCATGTTCCAGTGTGTGTCAGGAATCTGCTGCTGATAAAAAAGAAGGCAGGGGAAGTGTGTACCTTGCTGCCGGTCAGCTGAGCCAGGTAAGGCTTCAGCTCCTCTCCAATCACAGAGTAGATGGCCACCAGGCAGAAGACACTGGCCTTCCTCACACTGCTCTCTGTGTTGTCGTAGCCCTGCAGCAGCACAAAACACTCAGTGACACACTGAAACAAACACGACTGCAGCGACCGTTTTATTCCTGTTTGTCTCACCTGCAGCAGTCCAGGTATGATGTCAGGCAGCAGCTGGTGCAGCGGCTCCTTGGTGATGCGTTCAATGGCCCTGGTTTGCATCTTAATTGCAGCCAGATTGATGGGGTAGTCTGCCGTCTGCACGATGGGACAGAGGACCTTGATGCACTGCTCCGGGTGGATGGAGCCCGCCAGCGTGGAGGCCGCCTCCTCCGCCGCCCGCACCACCTTCACCAGCCACAGCAGAACAAAGAGAGCATGACGTAGCATCACAGCAGCCTTTCTAAACTGGGAATCACTTAATCAGACGTGTACACAGCCCAACTGATTCTAACCTCCTTGTGCGAGTCTTTGTGGGCCTCCAGCGTCTTCATGATGGTGAGCTCGGCGTAGTTCTTGAAGCGGGCCGGCTGGTTCCTCAGGATCTCCTTTAGGACTCGCAGGGCCAGAGCCCGGATCGTGTGCTGAGAGACAGGAGTCAGATCAGAATGACTTACAGGGAGTTTTCTACAAACATGATCACCATGAGCTGGGGCGGCTTGTGTCCTCACATCTTTGTCTCCCAGCGTCTCGAGCAGCAGCAGCAGCATGGTCTTGAAGTGCTCCTCCCAGACCACCAGGCTGTCCTCTCTGGCCACCTTCAGCAGCTCCAGGAGGGTCCCCCGTCGCTCCTCAGGGCCCCGCTCCCCCGCCTGGCCCTGAGAGAGCTCCTTCAGCAGCTCCCCGACCAGCTCCAGCTGCTCTGCCGGACCCGCTACAGGTGGAGGGCAAATGTCAACCACAAGGACTTTAATGTAGCTTCTCAAAGCTCTATTCATCACACATTCACTCTAGTTGTTTAACACTTCACATGTTCTATGTGAATTTTAAGTGGAGTGTTACTATGTCAACACCTCTGTGCTGCAGTGAGGGAGTGTGACGATGGGAAAAGTCTGAAGTTCAGGTTTAAATCAAGCAGAACATAAACAGACGAAGAGAAGAAGTCATCATTCTGCTGAGCAGACATTTTGGTATTTTAACGCTCCTCAGAAGAAGCTACATAAATTCACACGTTTATCTTTTAGATGATGCATCATCCTGGAGATCTAAGTGTTTATCTCTTAAACTGGTCTTCTGTCTCATGTCTTTACCGGGAAAGCTTTTGGGGTTCAGGATCTTGTTCTCAACACTTTCTTGTCGGCGGCCTGCAGACAACAACAGGAAGCAGAGAAAACATCTCAGTTTAAAAACACAACGTGACAAACTAACCGCATAAACACCAAAGAGAGCAGAGTCTCACCCTCTCTCAGCTGCTCCACAGCGTCCTCATACAGCGCCTCCTTCAGAGCAGCTTTGTCCAGCGTGCTGATGCTGTCGGTGTAGTTGTACGGGTTGTAGTCGCGGAAGCGTGGGCCGGAGAAGGATCGCGGCGAAGGAGTGTTCAGCAGTGATGTCTTGTTGTCCAGAGCCGTGCGTCCGCCCTCCACCACGTCACCGCCGAGCCGAGGGTCAGAGTCTGACGACGCCCCGACTCCAGACTGAAGAACGACCATCAGAGTTTGTAAAGAAAACTCCAACAGCTCGACACAGATGAGCGTTACAAACATTTCACTTTTCTCACCATGCCGTCCCTCTTGCCGTCCCGCCTCAGCGGCTCCATCAGGTCCTCTTGACTGCGGAAGCTGAAGTTCTGGATGGCCTCGGTGACGCCGCGCAGAGAGCTGTAGATCTCCTCTGAGTTCAGGTTTTCACTGTCGTACTCCAGCATACTGCAGCGTGGGAGGAGGGAGGGAGATAAACAGATTCATCAGAAAATGTAATCACAGGAGAGCTGCTACAGACGATCTGAGGGAGACAGTTTGTAAGTAAAAAGTTAAACCTTTTGGATGGAGTTCTCAGAGGAACCTTCACAAGCTCCTTGTGGTTCCTTAGAACTCTTTTCAGACAGATGTGCTGATCCAAAATCATGTTATGGTCGTGGATTAGCACTGAGTTTTAGTGAATAATGACTGAGGACACTTTCCCAGAACATGGACAAACAATCCCAACAAATTCTAACAAAATGAAACTTCACTAGTTTGAGTTTTTACATGTACAAATCATAAATTATTTTTCCATTCTTGAATGTTTTAAAACTTTAAAGACAATTGTCAATAAAGAAATGGATTCAGAAGTCTAAAACCCTCCAGGTTTTGTCCATGACTAGAAAAACAGGCAGCACCATACAGTCAGAGGACCTGCAGTCTTTCTGTGCACCACAATGTGTTACAGTGCACGTGCATAGCGGTGCATGTTGACGAACCAACACAGGTAGAGACAAACAGGTGAGTCGAGCAGAGAGATGCACATTTCCTCACCTGAGCACTTTCACTTCAGAGCAAAGGTAAAAACAGAAAGCGAACAGATGGACAGTGAACAACAATTTGAGCAGATGAAGGCACAAATTGTTGCAGCAAAGCAGAAGTGACGACAGGTGAGACTGTAGGTGAGTCAGAGGTTAAAGGGTTTCGCAGTGTGAGTACTGCAGAGTACTTTTACTTATGTAAAGTATCTGATTATTTCTTCCACCACTGAAAGTCACACAGTAACACAAACTAACTATACTGTGCACAACTGTATTTAAAAAGATATTAAAGATATGGATTTTAGCTCAGCACCCAGCAACACTGTGAAACCCCAGAAGAGGGAGGAAGAGGAGGAGGAGGAGGAGGAAGAGGAGGAGGAGGAGGAGGGGGTGGGGTTACCTGGGTGAGTAAGCTCGCCGCAGGGCCTTGAGGGAGGAGTGGGCAGTGGGTGGAGGTAGAGGGGAGGGGAAAGGTGGAGAAGGGAACTTGGAGAGCCCGTCTGCGCTCCAGCCCCACAGGCGACTGCAAACCAGCCGGGGGAGGACGAGGAGGGGAGGAGAGGGGAGGAAGAAGAAGAGGAGGAGGAGCAGAGAGAGAGAAGATAGAGATGTGAGAAAAGTGGAAAATAAGGAGAAGCACTGTTCTCAGTCAGAGTTAGTTCGGGCGGGGGGATAACTGGCACCAGTATCATGCTGGTAAACCTTCAGTGTAGCTGGTGTCTGCTCTGAGATCAGCTCATTTAAAGTGTTTTATAAAGGTGTGAAGCATCGTACAGTCAGTCTGTATTCATACTAGGATTCAAAATTCTCTCAAAACGGCACAGGCAACATTTTCTGGTGCTTAAAAAATGTCCAAATGACTGTGGAGCTGTGATGGAGATGAGCTGCAGATGCAAGAATTTTATCAGTTTGGATAAAATCACACACAGCTCTGATGTGGAGAAGACCAGATAAAGTTGTTTGTAACAGTTTTCATGTGGCTAAAATAACTGCAGCCTGTTGTCAGTGTTGTGTTGTGTAGACTGGAGGTGTGTGCGGCAGTGGGGAGTGTTACCTGGGAGAGAGCCCTCCGTGGGAGCAGTTGGTGGGCGAGGTCAGCGGGCTGCTGCGGCTGCTGGGCTGACGAGGAGGCGTCCGACCCGCAGAGTTACTGGGAGACGCCTGAAGGTCGACAAAACACACAACTGGCTTTACACACACACACACACACACACACATATACAGCTGTTTATAAATAAGCATTCAATCCCCTTCCTGTGTAAGTCGAGACTGTGTGTTACCATGACGATGCCGCTGTTGGCGCTGGCGTTCCTCAGGTGGTTGTGCAGCAGCTTGGTGGTCCCGTCCTGGAAGGTTTTGGGCAGAGCTCCCAGCAGCATGGTGAACTCAGGTGTGTTCAGCTCAAACAGGGCGATCAACACCACCTGGGCCGCCTGCACACACACAGACACACACACACCAAGTGTCACTTGATTTATCACTGCGACTTCCTCCTGTGTCCAGAAAACGTTTGGCCTCTGCTGCGTGCCGCAAATAATTTGACCTCCAAAATAAAAAAAACCTCATTTGGACAGGATTCACTTTACAAATCTTACAGGGGGAGGGCAGTAACAGCAACAGGAAACACATCTCTACGTCTAAAAACAGCTGTATTATCACTCTTTTCAAAGCCACCAGACTCCATTGACAAAAACAGGGATTTTACCACACAGTAACACAAACACACTAACAGATGGAGGCAGTGGTATTCCAGCAGCTCCTGGTTAAATCACTGTTTTTGTCAATGGAGTCTGGTAGAGATATATAGAGATGTTTCTGGTTAAACTAAAAGGATCTTCCTCTTTAATAAAAAGCTCTGTCTCTGTAGGAATCCTCTCATAATGTTGTCAGACACACAAAAATACCAGTTATCCTTGAAGACTGCCTGACCGCTCCCTAAGAACATCCCACCCTTGTTGGGCTTTCTTAAAAATGAATAAAACAACAGAAGCAGACTCAGCAGTCAGTAGTTATCACAATAAATTACATGTTAAGAAGCATATCTGTGGCAGTGAATGTGCAGCAGATCCATTCAGCTCAAAAATGAAAAGTAAGTTTAGCAAAAGCTGGAAAATAACAGTTTCTGCTCAAAGCTTCTTCAGGATAAATTCAGATGTAGTGAAGGTTTACAGAAAAAAACCATGCAGAACTTTCACAGTTAGTCTTAGAGTTAAAACTGCACGTCATGCACATACTGTAGCTACATCTAATGAATGTTTCCTGATGTAACCAGCTGTACCATCACATGACTCTGAAACTGCTGAGATCAAACCGAGCAGTTAATGTCACACAGCTCTCCCACTTGTCAGGTTATTTTGAGCGTTTTCAGACTCCGGCTCTGCAGACTGACAGCTGCTCCCTGACAGCTCAGGCTGGGTTAGAGCAGGTTATACACCCCGGTCATGCTGTTTGATGGAGATTCTACCTGCTTGCACCTCTCCTCCAGGTTGCCCTCTCCAGGCAGAGAGGCCACGGTGCTGGGTCGGCCTGAGAAATCCTCCCCTGCCCAGTTATGAAGGGTCTGGGGGTTTGACGGACCAGAAATGACGAGTGGAAAAAAAAAAAACCATCAAGACGTGAAAACAGAAAATGAAACAAAGAACAAATAAAGGAAGACAGCAATGACATTTAAAAGATGTTCTGAGGGAAGATGGAGGTGGCACTGAAGCTCCACACCGACCAGACCTCCTACCTTGCGGACGTCGGAGCTCTTGGGCTCGGTGGTCCAGGTGATGATGCGCGAGACGGCAAGGCGGGTCTCGCTGGAGTTGACAAAGTCGGCAGGGTCCATCTGGCGAGCCAGAGCCTCGATGTAGCGCAGGATGGCCACCTTCACCTTCAGGTTGGCGTCTGCGTCTGATCCACGATGAAACGCATCAGGATGTTGAACTGCTGCTCATACGGGAATGACTCTCTGAAGGAGGACAGGTGAAAATAAAGAGACGCAGCGCCGGTGAATGCAGGAAATATAACCGCTGCAGTCTGCTTCCAGAGATTTTACACTGCTTCTAACCTGGTGACGTCCAGAGCCTTCTGGACTTTGGCCTGGACGGAGCCCAGGAGGTCAGCCCCCATCTTCTTCAGCAGCTGGGTGAGCAGGACGAAGAGCCAGTCCTGCAGGTCGTCCCTGTGCAGCACGATGAAGTCCACCAGCGTCTCCAGGAACATGCTGAAGACCTGGTACAGAGAGAGAGGGATGATGGGTAGGAGAGGAGAGGCGTCAGAGAGGTGGAGCAGGAACGTGTCGGAGGGAAGGAGAAGAGACAAGCAGGGAAACAAGACAAAGAACAGGACAGTGAGGTGTGGTAAGGTGAGCAGCCGGGTTGATCAGAAGGTGAGTAAACACTTACTCTCTGGTGTTTGTTAGAGTCCACAGCAGCGAGGAGGCATGCAACAAAAAAACACACTCTGTTAGTTTGTACCACCTGAAATGAGAAGGCCCAGGCTCAAAAATCCTGGAGTTATCCTTTAAGTTTAATTAATGCTCAGCCACTCCCCACAGACAACAGAAACAGCTGCTTCACCGTGATGTTCACCAACATCAGTCTGGGCGTACAGGCTGTGTGAAAGGTGCAGTGTCTTACAGAGGCTCAGCTGGATCTCACCTTGCTGTGAGGGTCTGCAAACATCCTGGTGAAGATCTCACAGAGCCTCTTCAGCTCCACACGACTGTCAGAGAGAGAGAGAGAGAGCAGCGTGTTGTCATTCACTCTGTGAGGAGTTTAAAACCACAGCAGCCAGTGTCAGACCTCACTACACCCACCTGAGCATCCTCTGGCTCTTGAGCAGGTTCTGCAGTCCCAGCAGTCCCTCCTTCCTCTCAGACCAGTTGGCGCTGGCGCAGTGGTTCAGCGCCACGTCCTCCGTCTGACGCAGGTAGTGCGGCGCCATGCCGCCGTTGCGCGAGCTGTACGAGCGCTCCGAGCAGGCGCTGGAGGCGTCGCTGTTGGCGTCGTCGTCCGAGTACATGCCCGGCGACTCAAACGCCGCTCACCGGCCTCCGCGAGTCAGAGGAGAGAAGACAGTGAGGTTTACGGACGAGACTGAGGAGGAACGTCAGCGTGCAGTCGTGACTTCAGAAGTACAGCTTTGAGAAAATCTACCATGCAGCTACAGAGTCAGTCATGCAGGTTTCTGATGCTGTGGTGTGATGGATGAGGTTATACAGAGTTTCCCTGAGCAAAGCGCTACAAACCAACCGCCTCACTATTTATATAAATGTCAATGTTCATGCTCTTCATGCACTGAGAGAGTGGATGAACTCCTGAAGCAGATTTATTTTGTACCTTATTCCTCGAGTCTCCTAAGAGCTGGGATTTACAAAAAGTCCAGGAGGAGAGAGCACAGAGGAAATTACTGCAGGACTGTGCAACATCAACAATCCATCAGTTCTTATTTCATCAGTATTAATTCATACCAGAGCATCAGCTACAGCAGCCTCCACCTCGGTGCCGTGTTGAGGATTCTCATGGCGTTGACGGAGGCCGAAATCCGAGCCTGATGGGACAGACGGTCTGAGAGGGAAACACACAGCAGCAGGTGAAGAGGAGAAGGTTTCCTGCAAAGATTCAACTGTGCAGATGTGAAGGTACAATCTGACA
>NW_026116529.1:0-20609 GCF_001640805.2 Lates calcarifer
TGTGAAAATTCCCTACTGTGAGGTACAAGTGTGTGATTAAAAATAAATACGATGATCCATTTCATGGCTGTTGCCCTCACTCTCATTATTAGAAATGTTTTTCTGTAGTAGTATCCAGAGATGGAGGGTGAACACTGATGTCTAGACAAATTAAGGTGAGGACAATCATTTTCAAACCTAATTACTTATTCTCTGAGGTCTATTGATTTCTTATTTATACATTACACACTGAAATGTGTTTAAAAAGAAGGTGGATATTGTAGTAACATGAACCAGTGAGCTGAACATGTTGGTTCAAGCCTGTGTCTAAAGCTCTGTCCTCTTATCAGTGTGACTAGGTTGAATGCTGGCAACAGAAGGAACAAACAGTGCCATGAGGAGATTAGCCTCTCTAAGACAAAAGGAGAACATTTATAGTAAGTGCTGAGCACTGAAATCCTTTGTGACCCACCACCCACTTCTCCGGATTGTTATTAATCCAGCATTCTGCCAGACTGCAGCACAATGCCAGAAGAAGACTTCTCATGCCAAATATCTCCAGCTGGGTTTACTGTGTTGTGCTGCCACTCTGGTTTGTTAATTCCTCTGTCTTTGGTTCCATGTACATCCTCAGAATCAAGCTACTCATTACTGATTAGAGCTCTCTGGGTGTTTTCACACCCAAACATCCTGACCAAGGTTGAACCATGATTCATATTTTTGTTACTTTGTATACATTTGCTCAGGTTAGTTTTATTTTCACTTTTCAATTTGTGAGTGCACTTAAGAACTTTGTAAGATATGTATATGATAGGACCCGAAAGATGGTGAAAGACTAATCGAACCGTCTAGTAGTTGGTTCCCTCCGAAGTTTCCCTCAGGATAGCTGGCGCAGAGTCTGTTTTATCTGGTAAAGCGCATTATTAGAGCTCATGGGGCTGAAATGATCTCAACTTATTCTCAAACTTTAAATGGGTGTGAAGGTGGAGCCGCTGCAGGTGCAGATCTTGGTGGTAATGGCATAGCAGCACACTGCTTGCTTACTTAAGGGAGTTCATTGGTGAATGAAGGAATTCCCTAGTTTTAGTTTTTGAAATTATTTGGGTGTAACAATGAGTAGCTCTGAAAATCCATTAGCACCAGGCAGTTGATGGTGTGTAACACTCAAACCTGGCTATTATCAATCCATCACCTGCAAAAAGATACTGTAAACAGAAGGTGTTTGTCAGGTTCAGTGTGTTTCTATGTAGCATCAAAAGACCTTATCCAAGGGTGTATCTTCAGAGTATTTTCTGTAATTGAAAGTTGGAGTTGCTCTCATCCCTTATTACTGGAGAACCCTCACAAGCCTCACTATGCCCCTTCCTAATTACACTGTAAGTGATTAAAACATGCTGGCAAACCAAGCTATTGAGCTGGGTTTCTGCTCCTCTAATTAATTTGTCTTCCTTCCCTTGGCACATTATACCATTTTCTCTTGCTCACACACAGCCTCAAAGTTTAACTTCAGATCTCAAATTTTGCCAGGGTTAGCTTCAAGATTCTCTGAATTTATGGGAAATATTCAAGGTGTCTCTGCTGTGAGTTTCACCCAGTAAGTTCTTTAACTGGGAAGGGAAAACCAAACTTCTGAGCTGAAATGATGAGTTAATTACAAAACAAACACTAAACCTCATGTGAGATGTTGTTTGTGTCCTTTGTGTCAGCGGAGTTACCGTCTCGTCAGACTCTACAATGATGTCCCTGCGGTGGAAGTTTACTCATTCCTCTTATCAGACGAGCTCGGAGGGGAGTGGGAGGAACGAGGACTGGAGTGTTGAGAGCAGCCAGAGGAGGACAATAAATCATGCAGGAGAAGCAGTGCCTGAGGGCCAGAGCAGCAAAGCAAGCAGTGTGTATGGAATAGCTGATGAGATAGGGGTGGAGGGAGGAAGTGAATGAATTGGCTTGAGAAAGACCAAGAAAGGTGTGTGTTAAGAGTTACATTAGTAAAGGACAGCAAGAAAGACAGCAAAGGGATGAAGGTGTACATGACAGAGGGGTGGACAGATTCTACTCTCTGGACTGTTCCTGTTAAAAGCGTCTTTGCCTGGGATGGAAGATGTCCAAAATTAAGAACCACTGAATCAAAAGTTTCTTATGTCAAAGTAGTACTGCAGACAGACCAACATAGTCGGTTATCTCAGTAATGGACAATTCTCCAAGCCCAGGATTTTGTCCAGTGCCTGTGTTTTATCGTTTGTTATGGAACTAGCTGTTTTAAGTGCTGTTGGCAGCCAAAGAAAGTACAGCTTCTATTAAATTAAGGACATTCCAGCAGTAAAGTCAGCTTATGAAATCTTTACAATATGGAGATACATAAACATTTTTATTGTTAAAGAACTAATGCGTTAAGCAGTGTTACATCAAAATCATTTACATTAAAAAGTTCCTGACAGTGTTGAAAAGTCAATCTGACTTGACTGAAAACTCTGAGCCCAGTACAGCCCTAGAAACAATACTCAGATTACCTAAGATAATCTATAGACCTTACTGTTGATTGTTTTTAGTTTAGAAAATAGTCACACTCAGTTTACATACCACTTGTCATCTCACAAGCTTTGAGTAGAGACAAAAAGGATGAGATGTGTCATTCTACTTACTAATTGTGACAGGGCGAGGAACTCAGATAATCGCAGCTGGGAGAGCAGTCTAGAGGTCCAACACATCCCACGTACCACTGACCACTTATGGGATCACTGAGTATTCTGGCGCATTTACAGTGACTCTGCTCTTTCCAGAGTGAGAGATATGCTCCATAAACTAGATTCTAATCTTTAGGACTTTTGTCAGTCAAACAAAATCCTAAACCACACATAATTATGTCTATTTTTTCTCTCTAGCTGTCCAACAAGGGCAGCTCCTTGGTCTACTTCCCTCTCCTCAGTCTTTAGTCTGGCCTCTACTTGGGCTGTCTGATGATGTGCCTGAGAGAAAAGGCTGCCTCATTAGAAGATGCCCCCCACAGCTGCCTGCAATGGTGCGGATCTCATAGAAGAGTTGTGACCTCAGCCTGCTCCCCTCAGTGAGAAAGCAATGAGAATAGTGCCATTTCAGGAAACCCCAGGCTTGCCAACCACCATCACACACACAGACTGTCTTTGTCTTTGGTTGACCCTGTCTGTTTTCATTGTTACTTTATGGACAGATTTCGAACCGTTTCACTTGCAGTTTGAGTAGGGTGAAAGCCTGAAAACATTATTTAGACTTAAAGACTGCAAGAGCATGTTGCTATGGCTCGGTCTTTGTGTGGAGCTAAAAGCATTTAGAGGAAAAAAAAGGTTTTGATAGGAAATAATGTGGGAGATGATGAGGAGCAATGAAGGAGAGAGACCAGCTAGGTGAAAGAAGCTGATGTTTTGCAGGTGAGTGGCTGAATGGAAACACATGGTTAGTTAAGTCAATAAGAGGCAGTGGAGAATAAATGCTCAGAAACTACACAGGAGACTAAGCAACCAAAAGTCAAGACACCATATTACTGGTGGAGCAATCTAGGGATGAGTGGATGTAGAGCCGGGGTACTGTGGCTGATGAGTAATGATGAGCAGGTGCGCTGATGATTCCAGTGCTGATTGCTGAGCTGTGCCTCCAAGCGCGCGCACACACACACACACACACACACACACACACACACACACACACACACACACACAAGGATGAGGGAGGACAGGAGAAAAAAAAAGGGGATACTAGGAAACACAGGAGTCACAGGTGGAGCCATGACACATATACGAGGTATGGCTATTAAAAAACGAGACTAATGCTGTAATACAATTTTATTGAACATCAACATTTTTCAGTGTCTTTCTCCTTCAACATCCTCCACTTCTGCATCAACACACTGCTGCATTCAGGTCTTCCACTGATCAAAGCAGTGCAGTAGGTCTTCTTTGGACAGTTGTCTCAGAACCTCTGTGGTTCTTTTCTTAACTTCTGACACAGACTTACAACGTGTTCCTTTGAGCACAGATTTGATCTTAGGAAAAAAGGAGAAAGTCACATGGTGCTGGATCAGGTGAACAGGGAGGGTGATCAAGCACTGGGATTTGTTTTTGGGCCAGAAACTGCTTTACTGAGAGAGCAGTGTGAGCTGGCGCGTTGTCTTGATGAAGAATGAAACAATTTTTCCACTTTTTCTTTCCACTTTTTTTTTCTAGAACCTGATTGTAATAGTGTTTATTCACTGTTAACCCTTCTGAAACCCACTCCTCCAAAATTATACCCTAACTGTCAAAGAAAACAATCAGCATGGCCTTGAATTTGGACTTCTTGTGCTTTCTTCAGCCTGAGTGACAATGGTGTTTTGTCTCAGGATTGTGTTGCAATCAGTGGAGACCATTTCTACATCATTCTTCATTCTTATTCTGAGTTGTTGATCATTTCCAAAGATTTGTTCAATTTGTTGAATGTTTTCTGAAGTTTTTAATGTGCATGTCTATAATTGTATCTGTGCTTATTTCCTCATTGAAACATTGTGCATCCATGAATATGCCCTGCCCACCACCACTGCATGCTCTAGGCTGGCCAATAACCAGCCTTAGTCAGACCCAGACTCAGATGAGGAGTCTGTCATGCACCATGTATCAGAATGGTGTAGGTAGCATCTTTTATTTGTTTATGTTGTTTGTTAGCATATTAGCGTGTTAACTTGTCACTGACAGAGGCTGACACAGTGTTAATGGTTGTGCTAATGCGAACTCTCTGATGAGTCTGTGTTTTTTTGTTCTAGAGAGTTTTTTGTCATCATTGTTTTTGCCTGACCCTTAAGGTTGACAGGATTGGTTCCTCTGTTCCTGGTATGTGGCGTATGAAACGCAGGCTGTCCGATTCCACGTTTTTAAGACATTGTGAAGATACTAAGGTTTTTAGAGAATAGATGATTCCTTCACAATTCTAAAAGCTTATGGTGAGTAATTGGAGCAGATGGAGAACTTCCACACTCATGCATTGGTGTGAGTTCCTGAGGTGATTCTAATCAAACAGACATCCACTGTGTATCATCATCACCTACTGAGGTGTGGTGCTCTGCTGCCGCTCGGCACAGTGATGAAGGCACTGCCGTCTCTCTGTGCAAACACATTATTAGCATGCACACAAGATGCTGCAATAGCAGAGCTGAACAAAGACCTAACAGAGCCATACTGCAGCACTGAATACCTTATGGACTCGGTGTGTGGTCCTTTATTATTTTCTGTATTACAGCGTGCTAACCATAGAAGATAAAACAATTTATCTGATATATTAACATACTCATCCTCACAGAGTGGGAGAAATGCCAACAGATTAGTGAGCTGCATGTCTGTAAGTGTTCAGCCTACTGTAAGTTATCAAACCCCAGGAGGAGGTTGATGGTTGACTGGATTTCTTCATTTCAAAGCATTACACATCACACTGATTAACTGTGAACATTACATTACATCTAAATATGTTTTCTCATTCTCATTAAAATCTCTTTGAAAACCAGAAATCCTAACTGTTAAATTATTGAAAAGTCAGTGCGGAGGGAACCAAGCCCCTATTGGAAACAGACTTATAGTAGAGACAAATCTATTATTCTTCATATTGTTATTATATCTGTTTTCATAAGTACATGTGATCATAGGAATTAAGCCTGGAAGGCTTGTGTTATTTATTAGCATTAGGGACAAACGTTTGCCAGCACCATAGAGTTTGCTCTTTGAAATGTCTGTGAGTGGTAGTGGAGGCTAAAAGCAACTCTTCTATATCATAAGCTGTCATTATGATGTTACATTAAAGTTTAATTATTCATACATTATGAGCAAATACTTGAAATCGAATGAGCAGAAATGGGCTCAAAAGGCTCTGAGGTCTGAAGGTTGGATTGCCGTGAGAAATCTGTAGTGTTTGACCTGAAGGGATAACTCTCTCTAATAGAGGCCATTCCAGGAAACCACAGTTTTCAGTCACCCTGTCATTCCCACTGAACGCAGCATTCCCTCTTCATACAGCACAGCAAGTGCAAGTCATTCAGGGCTGAGAGGCACGTCTAAGGCAAAGCCCTTGACACGGGACCACCACTCACTAAGCCAAACCGTGGTTCAGTTGCTTAGCCATTCAAACAGAATGTGGATAGATACTGTTTATACCACAGACATGGGCTGGGATTGGATAACTGGTGTCTGTGCTGGGTATAGATGGGTGACAGAAGAAAAACCTGAATAAATAAGTGGAGAAATGTAACAAATGCAGACGCTTCCACATGTGTACTGTATAGAACAATTAACATCCAATCATGCTCTGTGACATGTATAAAGTTGATTCTGATTTACCATCAAGATAACCAGAGGAACACATCTAAGTGAAAGAGGGTCCATTGTTGGTGCACAGACAGCAGGAGCTTTAGACCCAGACTTCTCAACTGGCTGGTGTTTTCATAGGAACAGTGACTAAAGTGACATTTGTCACTTTATTTATATCTATGGGAAAGACGTCAGTAAACAGGATCAGAAACTGTGGTCGACAGCACACATTTAATGACTGTCATGCCTGTGAATTAGTGTGATACATAAGGAAAAACAGAAGAGCAACTCTTCCTCAGGTGACTGAGAATGTCAGTGCAGGACATGATCAGACTGTCAGCAACAAAAGTCCATCAACCACCACATAGAGAGGAATATTATAGCGGGGCTACTGTGCATTAACTCTCATTACAAAGATGAATGCACATGTAAGAGTTCACCACAGACACAGGTCTACAGAGATGTGGAGGAAAGTGATGTGGTCAGATCATGGATGTATTACGAGAACTGGATACGGTACCGCCACTCAGCCTTGCAGCCAATTTTTTTCTGTGGCCACTGCAACGAAAAATCCCCTGCGGCCCAAAAAGCATTTTCCCCATAGACCACCATTGTAGAAGAGATGCCTGTGAAATTGGGGAAAAAAACCCTGTCACTGAAAAACACATCATAATACAAAAGATATTGCAACACAGTAAGATAACAATATTGTGAGGTTGTAATTTTGATGATGATGTGTTTGTCTTTTTTCAATGCCAATACTTGTTTCAGTGCCAATACAACTTTTTGAAATACAAATATTTCAATGCCAGTGTTTCCTTTTTCAGTTTGGGTTTTGTTTTCAATGGCAGATCTTAATGTCACTGTTCTAGCTCCATACAGGCAGGGATGCTAGTTTAATCCAGAGGAGGGGAGGAGCAGCAGAGGGGATGGGCCATCAAGGGATAACACCAATCAGGGGCAAGAGTCTACACAGCACACTTAGTGTTACGTTATTACTGAATTTGAAACACTTAACAGTTAGGAACAGAGCGATTCCCTCAGCACTGCACAGCACTTTTTTTCCCCTTTGATTTTATGCCTGTGGATCTTTCCAAAATACAGTCACTGACATGGTGAGTGTATGCAGAAGCACAGAAAGTCTCTCTGACCCATCAAGATTTCAGTGAGTCTCTGCCTCGATGTTTTATTCAGAATGTGATAAATATTATTTCTCTAGCCTAAAAAACATTGTTCCAAGAAAAAGTTCACTGTGATATCTAAGTTGGATGTTCTCTCTTCAGTGGTACAGATGGAGACCCAGATCTCTGGTCGTGCAGGTACAGTCAGTTCCTGTGTTTTTTTTGGAGCTGGTCATGTTGCAGAAGGAGGATTGGGATTCTGTGCAGGAGATGCAGCTTGATTAAAATCAAACTTGCTTCATAAATTAGTGTACTCTGGAAACAGCTTTATTACTAGCCTATTTCTATTTATTAGCCTACTATTTCTAAGAGGCCATGTTACCTTCGTGACTGATGTCTGCTGAACTTGCAGTTTTGTCATATTTTGACGGTTAAAAGAAATGAATAATTGAAATCATGCATAGTAATGATAAGATATAGCTTTAAAACTGTTTATTATCTGTCCAAAGGGAAGCATATACAGTGTAAACAAGGCAGGACCCAGAAAAGGAGCAGACCATACAACTGAGGATGAGGAGGCATGGTTACTAACAGCAACCGAAAAAGACCAAGGAGAGAGGTAGGAGGAGAAGATACCCACACACTGCCTTCATCTGTTAGGATACTGCAGTCCACAGTGTCAAACACCACACTGAGATCCAACAGTACTGAGGCAGAGTATTCTCCTCCTATCAGCTATTCATTACTATTCATTAATGTAAGGGTCTGATTGTAACAATGACATTTTTAAACCCAGAAGTCAAAGAGGAGAGTTTAATACTGTTAAGATCTTGGACTGAGAAATACCCAAACTTACAATAAGAAAATACACAGTATTTTCAACCTTATTCTTTAAAGAGTTGATGTCCCCAAAGTATGAGTACACATCACTACTTCTAGTACTAGTTATTAAAATCAGGTAAGAGTCGGTGGGATTTTGGTATGTGGTCACTGCTGGTGCAAAGATAAGGGGTCACCAAGAATTAAAATTCATTCCCTCAAGCCAAAGCACATCAGAACATATTTATAGCCTTTTCCATGGAGGTTGTTCCAGTTTTGGGTAAGGAGTAATTATAGCTTGATGGCACCAGAGAAAAGGTCAGGGAGATGCCAAAATGGTCAGAGAGAAGATTCACCCTCTCTGCTGAATATATCGAACTTCATGGCAAGCTGGTTTTTAGCTATTAAGATATTTTGTCCAATTTGGAGTAAGATGAAAAATATCTTTTTCATAGCAGAGATGGTATGAAGTTTTGAGATGTGAGAAAGTAAACTTCAATTCATCTAAACCTTATGGGATTCATTATTAATGCCAAATATGAATAGAAATCTAAAAATATCTGAAACCTGCTCACAAATCAGCAGAATGCATGTTATGCACGCAAAGCCAGTATAATAGTGTGTTAGGTGAAAGCATTGTAGGAGATGAGAGAGAAGGAGGGAGTGTAGCGGTGGCAGCTTTAATGAAGGCTGTAAGGAAGATTAATGAGAGCTTATTGGAGCAGGCAGCAGGGAACAGGCAGCCCTTTTAGAAAGGCTGCAAAACAAAGAGCAGAGATCAGCCATCAAGGTGACGACTGAACGGGACAATTAGAGCTCAAAAACAAAACAGAGGTGCTCCTTTTACTGGGACACTCTTCACAGGTGAACACCATTTAACCCCATCAAATATCAGACCTAATGTGATTTCAATAAGCATGTGATTCTCAGAGGAAATCCTCATTGTAGTGTTGTTGCACAGTTTAAATTGCATTATTCACTCCTGTCATTACCCAGCTTCTGTTCACAGGGTCCCCAAAACCATTAAAATTCACGTTCTTGAGGATATGCATAGATATCCATTTTATTAAAATCCAAAATAATTGGTCAGACCTGCATTACTGGAACTGTCAGGTGGTCACCAAAACCATAAAAAATGTCATGTCTTCATCTTTGTTCCTTCCTGTTTGTGAACATGAGTATGTCATATAATCAAAAATATTTTGGACAGCTCAGAAATGACCCGAAAGCCCAGTTCTCACCCAAAATGATGATGTGAATCAACTCTTATTAACTAATCAGTAACCAATTAAGCATCCAAATGAAAGCTAACTGAGCATGCTGTACTGATGAAGATGGAACACATGAAGTGAATCCAATCCATTTATCAATGCTTCTGCTAGTATGGCTGTGATTTACAGTCACTCACCACAATGGAGAGTAAGATGAAAAACACAGATCACTATTGATTAACCAGCATTTTTCTTTCCTGCTGAAGGCTGGTTTCAGAGGCGCTGGTTTCAGAGGAGGATTAGCTGCAAAATGCTGACAGCTATCTCAAGAGTCTCCAATCAGGCTTCCTCTAAACCGCTAATTTATCTCTTTAATTCATGGGGAAGAAGCAATGGGAGGCATAGAGTTTTAATGTCTCAGCATCAGCACCCCCAAAGCCCCAGAATCTTTATCTGCTGCACACACGGCATTAGGTTGGATCACATCTCGTTTGGATGTTGACTTACATAGCACTCCTCACCCCCGTAGAAGCAGCAGCAGGGTTCCTGACTGCTGCAACTAGTTTCCTTCGAGCTAATGAGAACTGTAACTTAAATATATTTCTGTGTAACTTTAGTTTCCCTAATTTCAAATGTATGTGGAGGTTTGGAATCTGCCTGTCTGGAGTGGGCTTTAACTTCATTGCTTAAACACAATCATCTTCATCTTCTGAAGAGGGAACGTTTCTTTGTGCTCACCTTAAGACCTTAGAGTGGAGGTCTAGATGATTTGTGACATCAGAACTAGACTGGAGCCAATCCTGGTCCAATATGCAACTTATTTATAGTGTGATGTGGAAATTTTGAGCCTCCAGTGCACACACTGAGAATGGACTTTACAATGATGTAAAGTTGATGATGTAATACCTTGTTTACAATGGCTAGATTTTTGAATTATGGGTTTTTACATGTGATTTTAAGAATTTTTAAACAAGGTGCCTGGACTTTTTGTGGAGGTCATGAATTCACAGAGACATCTCTGAAGGGAATCTTTAAGATGTTATGGGTGTATTATTGTTGAAGTGTCTCTGGAGGTGTTCATGTTCATTACAGTTAATTTCATTCTTGATCCTTTCTGTTTAGGACAGACAGGCTTTGTCCTGCTCAGGTTGTGTTCCAAGAAGCTCTCACCATCGAGTTATGGGTTCATTCAGGTTTGCTAAATAATCTGGAAATACGAGGTAGTAAATGCACATTTATTTTAAATGGTGTAAAAATGTTACTGATCATTACTTTAACCAGTGTTATTTGTCTGCTGTTGGTGCAGTGTCCCTGAGAGACTGTTCATTACACTGATCCATACTGTGATCGATATATAAGTTTGCTGGCTGTAGTGCTGGATACAGAGAGCTGATAATGTCTGTCTGGAGGAAAATACATTGCACTGCTACATGATTGCTCACACAGTGCCAGATGCTGGCAGAATATGTCTGCTGGATAAATCAATAAAGGACACCTGCCACGATGGCTGCTGACTGCGACTTTAATATTTGAATTCTCTGTGTGTTTGTCAGCTCTCTTACATTAAATCTACTGGGCATCATGCATCTGTCCAACCATGAACAAGTTAAAACAAAATAATAATTATATGTCAACAGGTTCTTTATCCAGAGTGTTACATGTGATTTATGTTTTTAAGTGTTTCTACTCTGTACAGCCTGAACCTGTTTTTGAGTACAACCAGAAATGTAGTGAAAACTGAAAAACACTGATAAGACAAAGATATTATGAGAAGATATTTCATAATTAGCAGTGTGTCTGGATGCAAACTGGGTGCCTTAGTTCAATTAGAGGATCTATCATTGTTACAGAGGTTGTTATTTTCTTCTTTTCAATTCAAGGATCAACAAAATGTGTAATGTGCCTGGAGTGCCCGGCCGTTTGCACACAACTGTTATCAGGCTTGTAGTCTTCAGCCCCAAATGCACTGACTCAAGTGACATCACTTTGAAGACACTTATGTATTAGGCTTCCCACAGCTCCCTCTGCAGACACAAAAAGGTTAATACAACTTTTTTGTCACATGAGCGGTCGTGCGCCACAACACGTTTGACAAAAAACACCAAGGTATCTACTGGAGCAGCAGTTTTCAAAGTCTGACACTGTGTTGAAAGAGTTATGACTCTGAGAGGGAGCACAGTTTGTGATGGTAACTGCAGCTCAGGAAGCGGGCAATTGAGTTCTCTAATTACCTCCGTGACCTGTGTGTCACAGCCACTGCTGCAGCTCCAACTGCTGACTGTATTGGTGAGTGAGCCAAATCAGCAGCCAAACCACAATAGCTAACTTTGATAGATAACATTGTGTCCTTGTCCTGCAGTATTTGGCTTGAGTCTGACCCAAATGATGCAAATGTTCCACCGCTCACACTCTTAAAAGACACCACGGTTAAAGAATGAACTGATATTCCACTAGTCAGTTCACAGGTGATTCCCTACCCCACCTCCCCGGCCTCTCCACCTCATTAGCACTCCTGTTAATAGTGTCACGCTACAATCACAGCTTTGTGCTCCCTTGACACCCGTCCCCTCTTGTGTACAACAAATGTCCTGCCAGGAGAGACTGATTATGATAAGTGACAATGAACTGTGCCATTTATCTTTTCACAGCTTGTTACTCAAGAATTGCATAGTGGCTCATCATGTCCTGTAGTTGTATCTGTAAAACAAGTCTTAGTCTTTGCCCTGGGAGGCCCTACCAGGGGCTATTACCCCCAACAACATAACTCCCACCACAACCACCTCCTTGGTGATGCCACTGCCACTGATAAATGTAGCATTCCATTCAGACTGGTGAATGTCTGACTAGTTGGGAGAAATGACAGCTGTTAAGACACATTCTTAAGAGAATAAATCCATCCAACAAGTTGAAAGGTCACTTCACCTATGAATGGAATTTGATACAGGGCCACTCAGAGTGGCTGCAAAATATATTAGTTTTCAGTCAATGAGGAGTTGGCTTGTTGCTACCATCCAGTATAATAAGATCTGATCATAAACCAGGCACAACTGAGATAATAAAAACTAACACTAATACAAGGTGGAATCACAAAGGCTCCTGATCCTGTCCAGATACAGATCATACGTTGAGACCAGGCAGAAATATGACATGAAACACAGTTTTTGTGCTGTTGATAAGCAGGAGTATTCATGACATTTCATTTGTCAATGAAGTATCAGTCATCAGTTTTTTAAGAAAAAAAAAAAAGGTTTGGAATAGTTAAGAGATAAGATAATCCTTTATTAGTCCCACAATGGGGAAGTTTACAAAAACAAGTGCTGCATTGGCCAGGAATCAAACCCAGGCCTCCCACACAGCAGGCAAGATTTCTACCACCGAGCCACCAACGCTACATGGTGAAAAAGTGAAAAACATGATATCCATCCATGATGTCCATCCATTATTTATGTCCATCCATTATCTATGTCTCTTATCTGTTAAGGGTCACAGGGGCACTGGAGCCTATCCCAGCTGACACTGGGCGAGAGGCTGAGTACACCCTGGACAGATCACCAGTCCATCGCAGGACCAACACATAGAGACAAACAACCATTCACACCACCAATTTAGAGCCATCAATTAACCAGCATGTCTTTGAATGGTGGGAGGAAGCTGGAGTACCCAGAGAGAACCAACAGGGGGACCAACAGGCTTAAGAACTCCTTTGTCCATCATGCCATCACACTCTACAACTCCTCACTTGGGGGGAGGAGGAGATAGGGTACAGAGGACAGAAGGGAAGGAGTGGTAGCCACTTATTGTGCAATAACTCATTCATTCACACACAGACCTGGACACTCTTCTTTTGTGTGCAATAACCTCATCCACTGCCACAGTGCAATAATTTAATTTAACCACAGGCCATATACAGTTCTCTATATCTATCTTATTTCATCCTTTTTTTATTCTATGTATATTTTGTATATTTAGCTAAGAGTTTGACTGGTTATTTTTTTTTAATCCTTTTAAGAGTTTAATTTAATTTCCCTGAGGGAGTCATCCCAAAGGGATCAATAAAGTCAAGTCTAAGTCTAGAACCCACACAGAAAACCCCAGGTGAAAAAGGGTTTGAACATAGAACTTTCTTGCTGTGAGGCGACAGTGCTAACCACTACGCTACCGTACATTTTCAAAATATGAAATCCATATTTGCATTTGCATTTAATTGAAATGCACTAACTGCTGTCACAACTACAGCATCTGCCCTTAACACTTGACCCTAGACTCAGCACATGTCTGCTTCCTACCATCCTCTGAGCAGCAGAGACAGTAGCTGATGAGATATTCCACAGGGGTGATCTCCCACAGAACAAGGACACATAAAGAACACATTGTCTGCGGCTGGTTTATTTAATAATGGCAGCCTTCAAGTCAAAGCACACACACATACATAATGTGCCGCAGCGCAGAGAGAAGAACACATGTTTTCCACTTTGTCATTTGTTTGCAGGCAGCCACCTATCAAACTCTGGTCCTGACTGCAGGGAGCAGAGCTTCACAACCTCTGCCTCACATTGACCGTTATCTAGTGAAAAGGTCATCATGGTGTGACTCATCCACCTGCTGTGTGTGATGGGAATAAATGAAGGCAGGGAGCTTTGGTCCAAAGCAGGAGGAGAAGCAGATGAAAGAATGGGGAACAAAGCATTAGATGGACAGGCAGGGAGAGGGTTGTACCTGCTAAATGGATGAGTGAAGATGAAGAGCAGATGCTGGATTGGATTTTGAATTAGAATAAGCTCACAGGCCTTGTAAGATTAGAGGATTAACGTGAAAGATGGACATTAGCCCTTGGCCTAGCTGCTCAATACAGAGGCTCCTTAATCTGAATACAATATTCAGCAAAGCACAAATAAAACCTCTTTGCTCTTTCCTAACAAGTCTGTGTTGGGAAGTAGAGTGTGAGGATAACAGAACAACAGCCACATGAAAATCAGTTTTGTCTTGCATTATGTATCAAACCAGTGTTTCTGAATGTTTTGACCCCCCCCCCCCCCCCCGCCCCAAATCACATATTCTTTACTGTACTAACCCAAGCATATGATCATACAATCTTTCTTTTCTCCTCCAGGCATTGGCTTCCATTCATTTCACATATTATAAAACCCTTTTGCAGAGACTTCAGCCTTGCTTGAGCAAGGTAATCCATCACAGTGAATATCTTTTATGTTTTGTCAAGGTTATCTTATTGTTACATGGTAATATTGTTGAAACTGTGGACTCATTTGGAAGGTGAAAGACTCTGAGATGAGGGATTTGAGAGTTGGCTGTTTATTAAAGAATAATGCTGGTGTTATTCAGTATTTTTCTTACTGTCTGACACTCCTATTCCTATATGTAAATCTTAAAAAAATGTATAAATGAATAAAAAACAGTTCACAAATACAGCTATCCTTTTTGTACATTAGGAACAGGCAGGATGGTGTATGAATAAATTACAGTGTGCATGTGTGGGTGGGTGTTCATGGCAAAGGTGTGGTTCATTGATGTGTTGTTTAATAGTTTATATACAACAAGGAAGCTCTGGGATGAGGTAAGCAACAGACTATATACATGCACTTGTGCTGAGCTTGATATACAAACTAAAAGGGGAAATACTCGTCAAAACATTCATAGTGTTACTAATGAAAATTGCACAGGACACCTTGATGTGCACACTAAAAAATGTGATGGCAATTTTTCCTTTGTGATTTCCTTAATTTAAAGAAAAGTAACAGTTACTTTTAGTTAGAAATATCCTAAAAGTAGAATTGTTAATTTATCCTCACAAATACAGATACGCATATAGAGTCATGTTTATCAACACCTTTACTTATTTTTTCACTCAAACCTGTTCTCAGCTTTAGTTTTCTGAGAATACAAATTCAAAAACAATAATACATTGCAATTAGCTTCTACAGAGAGACTTCTGCATTATATGACCTTCACTTGAACACAGGAGGACAATGGCCTTTTCTTCCTCAGTAAGAGCTCTGATAAATGACTGGCTTCATGGAATGCATGCTTCCAGGCTGCTAATCCATGAGGAGGATGGCCTGGAGCTGCCACTTATATTGATTGCTGGTTCTGCATGTATTGAAATGTTCCTAATGTATAAAATGTGGTGATGATAGTGGTGAGGAATTTTCACATGGAAAACCTCCAGAGAGATAAAGCATAGATATTTTATTGTACTGTGGTAAGTGTATTGAGTATATATATATATATATATATATATATATATATGTCCAAAAAACAACCCACACAACTTTTGATCTGTCAGGTTCAAGTGTTGATACATCTCAAGCCTCAGGGTTTGCAGCCATAATCAGATCAATACCAGCTGCCACTCACTCACACAGACTGTTTTCCACCAATCACTCAAAACTGGATTGAAAAAGTGCAAACACTTGGTAGGAATGTAAGGTAAAGTCCTCTTCTGTCCATATCAATGCTGCGTCTCTGTAATATCTGCACTTCCCATAGCAACAACAGCCCAGTTTAGAAGGATGGGGAACATTAACCATTGATCAGAGGCAGCTCCTAGCACCGGGAAACCTGTGAGTAGAAAGTGAAAAGGTGTCATCACTCTTATTACATGTATTGATCAGTGGTATGGGATAGATGGCTTTCCACTATGATACCATCTGTCATTTCAGATGCAACAACCAGTTGAGTCCCCGCACTGGGAGAGTCTCCCTCCCCTTTGGCCTGGAGTTTGGTACAAGAGGAATGTGGGCTGTCATGCAAATGGCAGGGGAGGAGAAGATATCCAGGCAAACAATGGACTGCCCATGCAAGGGCCATTTGTTAAAGCGTGGCTTTGTTCCGTCTTGTGCTGCAAACTCCTGTGATGAGAAAGTGCGGAATGGGCCATCACAAAAGCACAGGTCTGCTTTTCATGTCATTGGCACATGCAATTACTCATGGTACTGTGGCTCACTCAAAAGGTCTACTCAAATTCACTTCTTTCACAAATTTCTCTGTTGCATATCAGTTGTACACATTTTCCTATCTGATATCAAATGATATGTTACAGTTGTTGCTAACACTGGATAAATGCTGAGATCAATGGACAGATTGTACAGTGAGGCAAGTGTGAAGCTCTGTGTTATACAGAGAGGACTTTATGCTATTCAGCCTACCCTCACTGATTTTAATGAGGTGGACAAAATAACAGAAAAACCAGTCAACATGTGTGTTCTTAAGAACACGATGAGGGGCTCAGATGCCCATCCTCTTTTGTGTTGAGGTTTTTAAAGTGGGAGGAAACCCTGGGGCAGCCCCAGAATATATTGTGTAAAACAGGAAGTTAAAGGTGAGTGGATAGATGGATGGAGAGGAGTTGGGTGGTTGGAGGGCCAAAATGGCTGGGTTACTGTAGGGTAGGTGGGCGTGGCAGGGTCTGAGAGACTGTGTTAGAATAGTCTTTTTTTGCCTGGGAAGGTTCTTAAGTAAGGACTCCGGCTGTGGTGATGATGGAGAGGTGTGATGGAGAAGAATGGCCTGTCTGATCTGATCTGTGCCATAACAACCACCATGTTTAAGCATAAGCTGGTTCATAAGTGTATTTGGTAGTAGAAAACCTTAGGCCAAAGACTGATGATTGACTTTGTATTTTGTATCATCAGGTCTGTGACTGTATACATTTCACATTCAGGTGAAGCAAGAGGCAAAGCTGATCACCAGCTATCAACCTGATCCAGAAGAATTTCTTGCACATCCTGAGGTTGGGGACATGGAGTCAAAGTGGACCATGTTTTAAGTCTCCATTGCAGTGACGCTGGTCAGGAGCTGCATTCAGAGGGTCATCTGCGCTTGTCCAGGCCTTTCAGGCTTGCTTAGCTGCAGAAATATTACAGTTAGATTCTGTTATGGTTTAATACATAAAAGGTTCAGAGTGATCACCACAATCCTTTACTAATCTTAGCCAAAGTTCCTTTGTTACCTAAACCACAGACAGGACAGTTGCATGCTTTGTATGCTGCCATCAACCCCTAAACTACGTCCCAACAACTCTGCTTACAGTAATGAATACAATGATTTGTTTAAAAATATGTTTCCAACTGAAGTCTTGCTCACAGTCATGAAAAAAAATGTGTCTATGTACATGAAATCATCACATCACATCATTATTTCATGAACCACTGTTGATGGTTGGCAAGAACATTCTGTAGGCAGTGTGGACAGTATAGAGTATGGAATGGAAAAGAGCATGCCAGTGAGAGTGGTAGCAGTATAATATTCAAGCTGAACAAATGGTACTCAATTATAAATTCTAAAAATGCGTAAAATTAACCACAACTTACAAGCTGCTAGGCCTACAGCATATGGTCCCTCAGGAACACAGAACATTTGGACTAGAAAATAACTATCGTACTGTCTGTCAAATTGGGGGACTAATAAATTGTCTTTTTTTATTGTAGATATATTAGAGAACACAACATATTGAGAGCACAGAGGCTGCCACTGATTCCTATATCACCCAAAAGTCAATAGTGGATCAATATGTTATTATTGGACTTAAGTGGAAACATTGATGGTGAACCTGAGAGAGTGACCAACATCAATTTTAAAACTCACAGCAGAGAGACATCCTGATTATGTAAACACCTAGAGGGGTAGTGGAATCATCATCAGTGCATTAATATATTAAGCAATAGCATTCAAGGAGGTTTGTGCATTTATGCCCGAATATTCAATTTATATTTTATATGAATGAATGAATGAGGTGAACCATGTCTGTTTGCTAAAAAGAAATTATCTGAATGTAAAAAATACAAATAATTTTTTAAAAGCTTTGCGGTACCACAAACAGTATAAATATGATACATCTGGCACGGCTGTGGCTCAGGAGGTAGAGCGGTCGCCACTAATCGGAAAGTCAGCGGTTCGATCCACGGCTTCTCCAGTCCGTGCCGAAGTATCCTTGAACCCCACGTTACCCCTGATGTATCACTGGTGGGTGAATGGGTGTGGATGTGTTAGAGCGCTTTGTGCATAGAGCAAGTGCTGTATGAATGTGTGTGTGAAGTACAAGTCCATTTACCATCCATCCAAGTCCATCTGCAACCCACTATTTATATTTACTAACATAGCCGTTACATTGTGGGATGAGTCAGTATAGAAAACATCTGTATCTCAGTTGCAGTCAGTCTTTACGAAGGACTGTAAGTTTATATTCCTCCACATTTTCAGTCAGCCAGCTGAACAGGCATAAGTTTCTGTGTAATAACAGATGAAAAAGGATCTGTGCCATGTGGAAAAGAGCCAGAACACTGTGAGAAACACAAACATGCTAGAAGATAATCTCTGTGCTCGGAGCAGACATGCTGCGGTCAGAGGTCTGCCACTCTGTGGAGGAGGAACAACTCAGCTTTGTCCCTTCTGAACTTTAAACCAAGATTTTCAGCCATCTGCCATGTTGGCCCTGCATGCTGCTGTGATAGAAGCAGCTTTCCTCTCCCTGCAAAGTGCACACAGATTTGAGGGGAAATGATCCATGTATTCACTGCATGGTGGTGAACTCCAGCTAAAAAAGCAAGTGATCTGACAGCGCACACCCTCGATTTGGCAGCTCACACTGGGCCAAAGACTGGCGAAGAAGATCCTAACAAGTCTTAAACCATATTTTACTCTGGCATCAACATGGACAGCAGAGTGTGTGTTAAAGTGTGTTTTATGTACTACCTCTGATGTTAATTCTGTGTGTACTGATTAGAGGATACAGCTGGCAATATTCTATATTGTTTATAGGGTTATGTTAGACAGATAAGATATATCTCATTCCTCCTTGCCATAGAGCTCCATCATTGTAGTTCATTTTGACTCAGTCATGGATACAGTGTCCTGTTGTCAAAAATAATCTGTCCCTAACAAATGCATTATTTCCTCCTGTTTGAGTAATGTTAGTTTAAAATTACAGTGACCATCTGTTTTTAGGAAATTACTGAGCCTTAAAAAAAGATATATTTGTTGACATTTTTTAAAGACTTATGTTTTCAGTAGAGGCCAAACTCAGGCCTGAGAGCCACAGACAGGGAAAGGAATTCAGAAAGTAATGAGTGGCAGTAACGCATTGTTGATTTTGGTCTTTTCAGGGGATTAGCTGATAATAAAGCTGAAGCTTAGCAGTAATCTATATCTTGGCAATCAGCCATTGAGGTGACGTTCCAAATAGGTTTTCTCCTCAGAAAATGGTCATGTTGAATTGATATTATAGAATTTGTCAGTCATACAAATGTCAACTGAGGTGGATAGAGACAGGCTGGATATTCACAGACAATAAGACATGCAGAACTAGGTAAGAGACTTCCCTGTTGGGAACCAGTATTGATTGGAGTGGATATAATTGTCATTGAGCCTTCTGGCTTTAGTCTATGAGCCACCATATATGAGAGGAGACATCTGCTGGAGCTGAACACTGGAGCATCCTACTGGAGCATCTGCTGTGCTGACAGGTGGAATAAATCACCTGCTCCACTGCAGTCTGTCGCTGCAGAGCCAAACCCTATGTGGACCGCAGCTCTGTGCTCTGTAGACTTCTACAGAAACAAACAGAGCCAAGAGAGGGTCTGAACACGTGAACTGCTGAAAACAAACACATATATTCACAGATTGTTGGTTATACTGGCATTTTTTTATTGTGATTTAACAGCTATTCAATGTTAAATTGAATTCTCTATCTTAATACAATGAAAAAATATTCATAGTTTGGACAAATCACTCCTGTATTTCCAAAGCATTATTATATTCTGTAGATCATAACATAAAACTTGACTCAGGGATCTCATTGGTGCATGTGTCTTACCTTTTGAGTGGTTAAAATCCTCTCTTTCTTTTTCTGATTAGCTTCAATGTGTGTGTGTGTGTGTGTGTGTCTGTGTGCAGTGTAATGTACAATGTACAACAAGTCTGTATTTCCAGTGGAGAGGTGGTACAGCCCTCCAGTACAGCCAGTCCAGCTGACTCTATCTGACAGGTGGCCACTCAGTCCATTTCCAGAGAGCCACTTGGGACTTCTGCTACAGTCTATTGTGCTACAGGCCATTTACCGTGAGCTTACTTACAGCTCTGAGGCCTGGCTGAGGCTCTGCAGTGAGGGGCATCGGGGAATATCAGGATGACTGACGATGGCTTGAGAGCTGGACGTAAGCGCATTT
>NW_026116530.1:0-13735 GCF_001640805.2 Lates calcarifer
AAATTCATTCCCTCAAGCCAAAGCACATCAGAACATATTTATAGCCTTTTCCATGGAGGTTGTTCCAGTTTTGGGTAAGGAGTAATTATAGCTTGATGGCACCAGAGAAAAGGTCAGGGAGATGCCAAAATGGTCAGAGAGAAGATTCACCCTCTCTGCTGAATATATCGAACTTCATGGCAAGCTGGTTTTTAGCTATTAATATTTTGTCCAATTTGGAGTAAGAAAAATATCTTTTTCATAGCAGAGATGGTATGAAGTGTTGAGATGTGAGAAAGTAAACTTCAATTCATCTAAACCTTATGGGATTCATTATTAATGCCAAATATGAATAGAAATCTAAAAATATCTGAAACCTGCTCACAAATCAGCAGAATGCATGTTATGCACGCAAAGCCAGTATAATAGTGTGTTAGGTGAAAGCATTGTAGGAGATGAGAGAGAAGGAGGGAGTGTAGCGGTGGCAGCTTTAATGAAGGCTGTAAGGAAGATTAATGAGAGCTTTTGGAGCAGGCAGCAGGGAACAGGCAGCCCTTTTAGAAAGGCTGCAAAACAAAGAGCAGAGATCAGCCATCAAGGTGACGACTGAACGGGACAATTAGAGCTCAAAAACAAAACAGAGGTGCTCCTTTTACTGGGACACTCTTCACAGGTGAACACCATTTAACCCCATCAAATATCAGACCTAATGTGATTTCAATAAGCATGTGATTCTCAGAGGAAATCCTCATTGTAGTGTTGTTGCCACAGTTTAAATTGCATTATTCACTCCTGTCATTACCCAGCTTCTGTTCACAGGGTCCCCAAAACCATTAAAATTCCGTTCTTGAGGATATGCATAGATATCCATTTTATTAAAATCCAAAATAATTGGTCAGACCTGCATTACTGGAACTGTCAGGTGGTCACCAAAACATAAAAAATGTCATGTCTTCATCTTTGTTCCTTCCTGTTTGTGAACATGAGTATGTCATATAATCAAAAATATTTTGGACAGCTCAGAAATGACCCGAAAGCCCAGTTCTCACCCAAAATGATGATGTGAATCAACTCTTATTAACTAATCAGTAACCAATTAAGCATCCAAATGAAAGCTAACTGAGCATGCTGTACTGATGAAGATGGAACACATGAAGTGAATCCAATCCATTTATCAATGCTTCTGCTAGTATGGCTGTGATTTACAGTCACTCACCACAATGGAGAGTAAGATGAAAAACACAGATCACTATTGATTAACCAGCATTTTTCTTTCCTGCTGAAGGCTGGTTTCAGAGGCGCTGGTTTCAGAGGAGGATTAGCTGCAAAATGCTGACAGCTATCTCAAGAGTCTCCAATCAGGCTTCCTCTAAACCGCTAATTTATCTCTTTAATTCATGGGGAAGAAGCAATGGGAGGCATAGAGTTTTAATGTCTCAGCATCAGCACCCCCAAAGCCCCAGAATCTTTATCTGCTGCACACACGGCATTAGGTTGGATCACATCTCGTTTGGATGTTGACTTACATAGCACTCCTCACCCCGTAGAAGCAGCAGCAGGGTTCCTGACTGCTGCAACTAGTTTCCTTCGAGCTAATGAGAACTGTAACTTAAATATATTTCTGTGTAACTTTAGTTTCCCTAATTTCAAATGTATGTGGAGGTTTGGAATCTGCCTGTCTGGAGTGGGCTTTAACTTCATTGCTTAAACACAATCATCTTCATCTTCTGAAGAGGGAACGTTTCTTTGTGCTCACCTTAAGACCTTAGAGTGGAGGTCTAGATGATTTGTGACATCAGAACTAGACTGGAGCCAATCCTGGTCCAATATGCAACTTATTTATATGTGTGATGTGGAAATTTTGAGCCTCCAGTGCACACACTGAGAATGGACTTTTAATGATGTAAAGTTGATGATGTAATACCTTGTTTACAATGGCTAGATTTTTGAATTATGGGTTTTTACATGTGATTTTAAGAATTTTTAAACAAGGTGCCTGGACTTTTTGTGGAGGTCATGAATTCACAGAGACATCTCTGAAGGGAATCTTTAAGATGTTATGGGTGTATTATTGTTGAAGTGTCTCTGGAGGTGTTCATGTTCATTACAGTTAATTTCATTCTTGATCCTTTCTGTTTAGGACAGACAGGCTTTGTCCTGCTCAGGTTGTGTTCCAAGAAGCTCTCACCATCGAGTTATGGGTTCATTCAGGTTTGCTAAATAATCTGGAAATACGAGGTAGTAAATGCACATTTATTTTAAATGGTGTAAAAATGTTACTGATCATTACTTTAACCAGTGTTATTTGTCTGCTGTTGGTGCAGTGTCCCTGAGAGACTGTTCATTACACTGATCCATACTGTGATCGATATATAAGTTTGCTGGCTGTAGTGCTGGATACAGAGAGCTGATAATGTCTGTCTGGAGGAAAATACATTGCACTGCTACATGATTGCTCACACAGTGCCAGATGCTGGCAGAATATGTCTGCTGGATAAATCAATAAAGGACACCTGCCACGATGGCTGCTGACTGCGACTTTAATATTTGAATTCTCTGTGTGTTTGTCAGCTCTCTTACATTAAATCTACTGGGCATCATGCATCTGTCCAACCATGAACAAGTTAAAACAAAATAATAATTATATGTCAACAGGTTCTTTATCCAGAGTGTTACATGTGATTTATGTTTTTAAGTGTTTCTACTCTGTACAGCCTGAACCTGTTTTTGAGTACAACCAGAAATGTAGTGAAAACTGAAAAACACTGATAAGACAAAGATATTATGAGAAGATATTTCATAATTAGCAGTGTGTCTGGATGCAAACTGGGTGCCTTAGTTCAATTAGAGGATCTATCATTGTTACAGAGGTTGTTATTTTCTTCTTTTCAATTCAAGGATCAACAAAATGTGTAATGTGCCTGGAGTGCCCGGCCGTTTGCACACAACTGTTATCAGGCTTGTAGTCTTCAGCCCCAAATGCACTGACTCAAGTGACATCACTTTGAAGACACTTATGTATTAGGCTTCCCACAGCTCCCTCTGCAGACACAAAAAGGTTAATACAACTTTTTTGTCACATGAGCGGTCGTGCGCCACAACACGTTTGACAAAAAACACCAAGGTATCTACTGGAGCAGCAGTTTTCAAAGTCTGACACTGTGTTGAAAGAGTTATGACTCTGAGAGGGAGCACAGTTTGTGATGGTAACTGCAGCTCAGGAAGCGGGCAATTGAGTTCTCTAATTACCTCCGTGACCTGTGTGTCACAGCCACTGCTGCAGCTCCAACTGCTGACTGTATTGGTGAGTGAGCCAAATCAGCAGCCAAACCACAATAGCTAACTTTGATAGATAACATTGTGTCCTTGTCCTGCAGTATTTGGCTTGAGTCTGACCCAAATGATGCAAATGTTCCACCGCTCACACTCTTAAAAGACACCACGGTTAAAGAATGAACTGATATTCCACTAGTCAGTTCACAGGTGATTCCCTACCCCACCTCCCGGCCTCTCCACCTCATTAGCACTCCTGTTAATAGTGTCACGCTACAATCACAGCTTTGTGCTCCCTTGACACCCGTCCCCTCTTGTGTACAACAAATGTCCTGCCAGGAGAGACTGATTATGATAAGTGACAATGAACTGTGCCATTTATCTTTTCACAGCTTGTTACTCAAGAATTGCATAGTGGCTCATCATGTCCTGTAGTTGTATCTGTAAAACAAGTCTTAGTCTTTGCCCTGGGAGGCCCTACCAGGGGCTATTACCCCAACAACATAACTCCCACCACAACCACCTCCTTGGTGATGCCACTGCCACTGATAAATGTAGCATTCCATTCAGACTGGTGAATGTCTGACTAGTTGGGAGAAATGACAGCTGTTAAGACACATTCTTAAGAGAATAAATCCATCCAACAAGTTGAAAGGTCACTTCACCTATGAATGGAATTTGATACAGGGCCACTCAGAGTGGCTGCAAAATATATTAGTTTTCAGTCAATGAGGAGTTGGCTTGTTGCTACCATCCAGTATAATAAGATCTGATCATAAACCAGGCACAACTGAGATAATAAAAACTAACACTAATACAAGGTGGAATCACAAAGGCTCCTGATCCTGTCCAGATACAGATCATACGTTGAGACCAGGCAGAAATATGACATGAAACACAGTTTTTGTGCTGTTGATAAGCAGGAGTATTCATGACATTTCATTTGTCAATGAAGTATCAGTCATCAGTTTTTTAAGAAAAAAAAAAAGGTTTGGAATAGTTAAGAGATAAGATAATCCTTTATTAGTCCCACAATGGGGAAGTTTACAAAACAAGTGCTGCATTGGCCAGGAATCAAACCCAGGCCTCCCACACAGCAGGCAAGATTTCTACCACCGAGCCACCAACGCTACATGGTGAAAAAGTGAAAAACATGATATCCATCCATGATGTCCATCCATTATTTATGTCCATCCATTATCTATGTCTCTTATCTGTTAAGGGTCACAGGGGCACTGGAGCCTATCCCAGCTGACACTGGGCGAGAGGCTGAGTACACCCTGGACAGATCACCAGTCCATCGCAGGACCAACACATAGAGACAAACAACCATTCACACCACCAATTTAGAGCCATCAATTAACCAGCATGTCTTTGAATGGTGGGAGGAAGCTGGAGTACCCAGAGAGAACCAACAGGGGGACCAACAGGCTTAAGAACTCCTTTGTCCATCATGCCATCACACTCTACAACTCCTCACTTGGGGGAGGAGGAGATAGGGTACAGAGGACAGAAGGGAAGGAGTGGTAGCCACTTATTGTGCAATAACTCATTCATTCACACACAGACCTGGACACTCTTCTTTTGTGTGCAATAACCTCATCCACTGCCACAGTGCAATAATTTAATTTAACCACAGGCCATATACAGTTCTCTATATCTATCTTATTTCATCCTTTTTTTATTCTATGTATATTTTGTATATTTAGCTAAGAGTTTGACTGGTTTTTTTTTTAATCCTTTTAAGAGTTTAATTTAATTTCCCTGAGGGAGTCATCCCAAAGGATCAATAAAGTCAAGTCTAAGTCTAGAACCCACACAGAAAACCCCAGGTGAAAAAGGGTTTGAACATAGACTTTCTTGCTGTACTGCTAACCACTACGCTACCGTACATTTTCAAAATATGAAATCCATATTTGCATTTGCATTTAATTGAAATGCACTAACTGCTGTCACAACTACAGCATCTGCCCTTAACACTTGACCCTAGACTCAGCACATGTCTGCTTCCTACCATCCTCTGAGCAGCAGAGACAGTAGCTGATGAGATATTCCACAGGGGTGATCTCCCACAGAACAAGGACACATAAAGAACACATTGTCTGCGGCTGGTTTATTTAATAATGGCAGCCTTCAAGTCAAAGCACACACACATACATAATGTGCCGCAGCGCAGAGAGAAGAACACATGTTTTCCACTTTGTCATTTGTTTGCAGGCAGCCACCTATCAAACTCTGGTCCTGACTGCAGGGAGCAGAGCTTCACAACCTCTGCCTCACATTGACCGTTATCTAGTGAAAAGTCATCATGGTGTGACTCATCCACCTGCTGTGTGTGATGGGAATAAATGAAGGCAGGGAGCTTTTGGTCCAAAGCAGGAGGAGAAGCAGATGAAAGAATGGGGAACAAAGCATTAGATGGACAGGCAGGGAGAGGGTTGTACCTGCTAAATGGATGAGTGAAGATGAAGAGCAGATGCTGGATTGGATTTTGAATTAGAATAAGCTCACAGGCCTTGTAAGATTAGAGGATTAACGTGAAAGATGGACATTAGCCCTTGGCCTAGCTGCCTCAATACAGAGGCTCCTTAATCTGAATACAATATTCAGCAAAGCACAAATAAAACCTCTTTGCTCTTTCCTAACAAGTCTGTGTTGGGAAGTAGAGTGTTGAGGATAACAGAACAACAGCACATGAAAATCAGTTTTGTCTTGCATTATGTATCAACCAGTGTTTCTGAATGTTTTGACCCCCCCCCCCCCCGCCCCAAATCACATATTCTTTACTGTACTAACCCAAGCATATGATCATACAATCTTTCTTTTCTCCTCCAGGCATTGGCTTCCATTCATTTCACATATTATAAAACCCTTTTGCAGAGACTTCAGCCTTGCTTGAGCAAGGTAATCCATCACAGTGAATATCTTTTATGTTTTGTCAAGGTTATCTTATTGTTACATGGTAATATTGTTGAAACTGTGGACTCATTTGGAAGGTGAAAGACTCTGAGATGAGGGATTTGAGAGTTGGCTGTTTATTAAAGAATAATGCTGGTGTTATTCAGTATTTTTCTTACTGTCTGGACACTCCTATTCCTATATGTAAATCTTAAAAAATGTATAAATGAATAAAAAACAGTTCACAAATACAGCTATCCTTTTTGTACATTAGGAACAGGCAGGATGGTGTATGAATAAATTACAGTGTGCATGTGTGGGTGGGTGTTCATGGCAAAGGTGTGGTTCATTGATGTGTTGTTTAATAGTTTATATACAACAAGGAAGCTCTGGGATGAGGTAAGCAACAGACTATATACATGCACTTGTGCTGAGCTTGATATACAAACTAAAAGGGGAAATACTCGTCAAAACATTCATAGTGTTACTAATGAAAAATTGCACAGGACACCTTGATGTGCACACTAAAAAATGTGATGGCAATTTTTCCCTTTGTGATTTCCTTAATTTAAAGAAAAGTAACAGTTACTTTTAGTTAGAAATATCCTAAAAGTAGAATTGTTAATTTATCCTCACAAATACAGATACGCATATAGAGTCATGTTTATCAACACCTTTACTTATTTTTTCACTCAAACCTGTTCTCAGCTTTAGTTTTCTGAGAATACAAATTCAAAAAACAATAATACATTGCAATTAGCTTCTACAGAGAGACTTCTGCATTATATGACCTTCACTTGAACACAGGAGGACAATGGCCTTTTCTTCCTCAGTAAGAGCTCTGATAAATGACTGGCTTCATGGAATGCATGCTTCCAGGCTGCTAATCCATGAGGAGGATGGCCTGGAGCTGCCACTTATATTGATTGCTGGTTCTGCATGTATTGAAATGTTCCTAATGTATTAAAATGTGGTGATGATAGTGGTGAGGAATTTTCACATGGAAAACCTCCAGAGAGATAAAGCATAGATATTTTATTGTACTGTGGTAAGTGTATTGAGTATATATATATATATATATATATAATATATATGTCCAAAAAACAACCCACACAACTTTTTGATCTGTCAGGTTCAAGTGTTGATACATCTCAAGCCTCAGGGTTTGCAGCCATAATCAGATCAATACCAGCTGCCACTCACTCACACAGACTGTTTTCCACCAATCACTCAAAACTGGATTGAAAAAGTGCAAACACTTGGTAGGAATGTAAGGTAAAGTCCTCTTCTGTCCATATCAATGCTGCGTCTCTGTAATATCTGCACTTTCCCATAGCAACAACAGCCCAGTTTAGAAGGATGGGGAACATTAACCATTGATCAGAGGCAGCTCCTAGCACCGGGGAAACCTGTGAGTAGAAAGTGAAAAGGTGTCATCACTCTTATTACATGTATTGATCAGTGGTATGGGATAGATGGCTTTCCACTATGATACCATCTGTCATTTCAGATGCAACAACCAGTTGAGTCCCCGCACTGGGAGAGTCTCCCTCCCCTTTGGCCTGGAGTTTGGTACAAGAGGAATGTGGGCTGTCATGCAAATGGCAGGGGAGGAGAAGATATCCAGGCAAACAATGGACTGCCCATGCAAGGGCCATTTGTTAAAGCGTGGCTTTGTTCCGTCTTGTGCTGCAAACTCCTGTGATGAGAAAGTGCGGAATGGGCCATCACAAAAGCACAGGTCTGCTTTTCATGTCATTGGCACATGCAATTACTCATGGTACTGTGGCTCACTCAAAAGGTCTACTCAAATTCACTTCTTTCACAAATTTCTCTGTTGCATATCAGTTGTACACATTTTCCTATCTGATATCAAATGATATGTTACAGTTGTTGCTAACACTGGATAAATGCTGAGATCAATGGACAGATTGTACAGTGAGGCAAGTGTGAAGCTCTGTGTTATACAGAGAGGACTTTATGCTATTCAGCCTACCCTCACTGATTTTAATGAGGTGGACAAAATAACAGAAAAACCAGTCAACATGTGTGTTCTTAAGAACACGATGAGGGGCTCAGATGCCCCATCCTCTTTTGTGTTGAGGTTTTTAAAGTGGGAGGAAACCCTGGGGCAGCCCCAGAATATATTGTGTAAAACAGGAAGTTAAAGGTGAGTGGATAGATGGATGGAGAGGAGTTGGGTGGTTGGAGGGCCAAAATGGCTGGGTTACTGTAGGGTAGGTGGGCGTGGCAGGGTCTGAGAGACTGTGTTAGAATAGTCTTTTTTTGCCTGGGAAGGTTCTTAAGTAAGGACTCCGGCTGTGGTGATGATGGAGAGGTGTGATGGAGAAGAATGGCCTGTCTGATCTGATCTGTGCATAACAACCACCATGTTTAAGCATAAGCTGGTTCATAAGTGTATTTGGTAGTAGAAAACCTTAGGCCAAAGACTGATGATTGACTTTGTATTTTGTATCATCAGGTCTGTGACTGTATACATTTCACATTCAGGTGAAGCAAGAGGCAAAGCTGATCACCAGCTATCAACCTGATCCAGAAGAATTTCTTGCACATCCTGAGGTTGGGGACATGGAGTCAAAGTGGACCATGTTTTAAGTCTCCATTGCCAGTGACGCTGGTCAGGAGCTGCATTCAGAGGGTCATCTGCGCTTGTCCAGGCCTTTCAGGCTTGCTTAGCTGCAGAAATATTACAGTTAGATTCTGTTATGGTTTAATACATAAAAGGTTCAGAGTGATCACCACAATCCTTTACTAATCTTAGCCAAAGTTCCTTTGTTACCTAAACCACAGACAGGACAGTTGCATGCTTTGTATGCCTGCCATCAACCCCTAAACTACGTCCCAACAACTCTGCTTACAGTAATGAATACAATGATTTGTTTAAAATATGTTTCCAACTGAAGTCTTGCTCACAGTCATGAAAAAAAATGTGTCTATGTACATGAAATCATCACATCACATCATTATTTCATGAACCACTGTTGATGGTTGGCAAGAACATTCTGTAGGCAGTGTGGACAGTATAGAGTATGGAATGGAAAAGAGCATGCCAGTGAGAGTGGTAGCAGTATAAATATTCAAGCTGAACAAATGGTACTCAATTATAAATTCTAAAAAATGCGTAAAATTAACCACAACTTACAAGCTGCTAGGCCTACAGCATATGGTCCCTCAGGAACACAGAACATTTGGACTAGAAAATAACTATCGTACTGTCTGTCAAATTGGGGGACTAATAAATTGTCTTTTTTTTATTGTAGATATATTAGAGAACACAACATATTGAGAGCACAGAGGAGCTGCCACTGATTCCTATATCACCCTCCCAAAAGTCAATAGTGGATTCAATATGTTATTATTGGACTTAAGTGGAAACATTGATGGTGAACCTGAGAGAGTGACCAACATCAATTTTAAAACTCACAGCAGAGAGACATCCTGATTATGTAAACACCTAGAGGGGGTAGTGGAATCATCATCAGTGCATTAATATATTAAGCAATAGCATTCAAGGAGGTTTGTGCATTTATGCCCGAATATTTCAATTTATATTTTTATATGAATGAATGAATGAGGTGAACCATGTCTGTTTGCTAAAAAGAAATTATCTGAATGTTGGGCAAAAAATACAAATAATTTTTTAAAAGCTTTGCGGTACCACAAACAGTATAAATATGATACATCTGGCACGGCTGTGGCTCAGGAGGTAGAGCGGGTCGCCCACTAATCGGAAAGTCAGCGGTTCGATCCACGGCTTCTCCAGTCCGTGCCGAAGTATCCTTGAACCCCACGTTACCCCTGATGTATCACTGGTGGGTGAATGGGTGTGGATGTGTTAGAGCGCTTTGTGCATAGAGCAAGTGCTGTATGAATGTGTGTGTGAAGTACAAGTCCATTTACCATCCATCCAAGTCCATCTGCAACCCACTATTTATATTTACTAACATAGCCGTTACATTGTGGGATGAGTCAGTATAGAAAACATCTGTATCTCAGTTGCAGTCAGTCTTTACGAAGGACTGTAAGTTTATATTCCTCCACATTTTCAGTCAGCCAGCTGAACAGGCATAAGTTTCTGTGTAATAACAGATGAAAAAGGATCTGTGCCATGTGGAAAAGAGCCAGAACACTGTGAGAAACACAAACATGCTAGAAGATAATCTCTGTGCTCGGAGCAGACATGCTGCGGTCAGAGGTCTGCCACTCTGTGGAGGAGGAACAACTCAGCTTTGTCCCTTCTGAACTTTAAACCAAGATTTTCAGCCATCTGCCATGTTGGCCCTGCATGCTGCTGTGATAGAAGCAGCTTTCCTCTCCCTGCAAAGTGCACACAGATTTGAGGGGAAATGATCCATGTATTCACTGCATGGTGGTGAACTCCAGCTAAAAAAGCAAGTGATCTGACAGCGCACACCCTCGATTTGGCAGCTCACACTGGGCCAAAGACTGGCGAAGAAGATCCTAACAAGTCTTAAACCATATTTTACTCTGGCATCAACATGGACAGCAGAGTGTGTGTTAAAGTGTGTTTTATGTACTACCTCTGATGTTAATTCTGTGTGTACTGATTAGAGGATACAGCTGGCAATATTCTATATTGTTTATAGGGTTATGTTAGACAGATAAGATATATCTCATTCCTCCTTGCCATAGAGCTCCATCATTGTAGTTCATTTTGACTCAGTCATGGATACAGTGTCCTGTTGTCAAAAATAATCTGTCCCTAACAAATGCATTATTTCCTCCTGTTTGAGTAATGTTAGTTTAAAATTACAGTGACCATCTGTTTTTAGGAAATTACTGAGCCTTAAAAAAAGATATATTTGTTGACATTTTTAAAGACTTATGTTTTCAGTAGAGGCCAAACTCAGGCCTGAGAGCCACAGACAGGGAAAGGAATTCAGAAAGTAATGAGTGGCAGTAACGCATTGTTGATTTTGGTCTTTTCAGGGGATTAGCTGATAATAAAGCTGAAGCTTAGCAGTAATCTATATCTTGGCAATCAGCCATTGAGGTGACGTTCCAAATAGGTTTTCTCCTCAGAAAATGGTCATGTTGAATTGATATTATAGAATTTGTCAGTCATACAAATGTCAACTGAGGTGGATAGAGACAGGCTGGATATTCACAGACAATAAGACATGCAGAACTAGGTAAGAGACTTCCCTGTTGGGAACCAGTATTGATTGGAGTGGATATAATTGTCATTGAGCCTTCTGGCTTTAGTCTATGAGCCACCATATATGAGAGGAGACATCTGCTGGAGCTGAAACACTGGAGCATCCTACTGGAGCATCTGCTGTGCTGACAGGTGGAATAAATCACCTGCTCCACTGCAGTCTGTCGCTGCAGAGCCAAACCCTATGTGGACCGCAGCTCTGTGCTCTGTAGACTTCTACAGAAACAAACAGAGCCAAGAGAGGGTCTGAACACGTGAACTGCTGAAAACAAACACATATATTCACAGATTGTTGGTTATACTGGCATTTTTTTATTGTGATTTAACAGCTATTCAATGTTAAATTGAATTCTCTATCTTAATACAATGAAAAAATATTCATAGTTTGGACAAATCACTCCCTGTATTTCCACTAAGCATTATTATATTCTGTAGATCATAACATAAAACACTTGACTCAGGGATCTCATTGGTGCATGTGTCTTACCTTTTGAGTGGTTAAAATCCTCTCTTTCTTTTTTCTGATTAGCTTCAATGTGTGTGTGTGTGTGTGTGTCTGTGTGCAGTGTAATGTACAATGTACAACAAGTCTGTATTTCCAGTGGAGAGGTGGTACAGCCCTCCAGTACAGCCAGTCCAGTCTGACTCTATCTGACAGGTGGCCACTCAGTCCATTTCCAGAGAGCCACTTGGGACTTCTGCTACAGTCTATTGTGCTACAGGCCATTTACCGTGGAGCTTACTTACAGCTCTGAGGCCTGGCTGAGGCTCTGCAGTGAGGGGCATCGGGGGAATATCAGGATGACTGACGATGGCTTGAGAGCTGGGACGTAAGCGCATTTGACAGCGGATGGAACAGATATAACATCTCTCAGACCCTGCCCCTCGCTGTCTATAGCATCTGACTATCTCTGAGTGTCACATCACATTTGACTCAGAGATTTACATTACACAGCAGCCGAAGTGGAGGCCTGAGAAGCTCTAAAGACACTACAGAAGAAGAGGCAACTAGTTTGACACGCATGCTCCCAGCAGACATTTAATATTAATGCAAACATTATGCACAAAATTAAATGTCTCAGTGTTGGAAATTGCTGTACTTATGTCAAGTACTTTGTCAGATCCCAGATCCACAGAGAGTTCAGAGGTGAGAAAACAGGCTGACAAATGCTAATGTTGGAATCATGTCGTATTTAGCCTGGGCACATCACACATAGCACAGCAGTGGAGTGAATAAGAACACTGTGTGCTGTTCTGCTGAGAGACATTCACACCCATGACCTTTCTCTAAAGCATTCAGTAACAGGTGTGTTGTCATAACAACCCTCTCTTGCTACTCAGTGAAAATGCATTTAGAAAATCCAGCTTCTAGCGCTTTTTAGAATATTCATCTAAGCATCTAAGTATTGTGAATTATGTATTGTTTATCTCAGATTGATTTCAGACAGGATTTAGAACTTTGTTTAAAAATTTGTAATCACTGTGAATTACTGTGAATTGCTCATTAGTGATTAGCACTGAATAGGCAGCAGCTTCCTTTTATTGTTTAATATTTTTTCCTATTGAGCTTTTGCATGAGTATACCTACAGGTGGATGCATAACAGTTTTATACACCACATAAACATATTGAGGGAAGGTACTAACATCATACTGTGACCGCACAGTATGGTGTACCCTCCGACCTCCAAAGGAAGGCAACCAGGAAGCATCCTAACCAGATTCCTGAACCACCTCAGCTGACTCCTTTTGACTCTACTCCGGGCTCCAACGGGATGTCTGAGCTCCTAACCCTATCTCTAAGGCTGAGCCCAAACACTCTACGGAGTAGACTCATTTCAGCCTCTTGTATCTGTGTTATTGTTCCTTTGGTCACTACCCAAAGTTCATGACTATAGGCAAGGGTTAGAATTTAGATCGACTGGTAATTGAAAGCGTCTCCTTTCTCCTCCAGTCCAGTATGATGCTGCACCAATCTGCCTATCGATCTCTCACTCCATCCTACCCTCACTTGTGAACAAGACCCTGAGATACTTGCCCTCCTTTAGTTGGGCGGCAACTCTTTCCCCACCCTCAGGGAACAATCCATTGTTTTCCTGTTGAGAACCATGGCCTCAGATTTGGAGGTGCTGACCCTCATTCCGACTGGTTTAGACTCTGTAAAGAATATGAGGCCAATGGAACGGAATCTGGAAAGAGCAAAGATGCGAGATCCCAGACCGGACACTCTCCTCACCTTGGTTGCACATGGAGATTTCTGTCCATGAATATCACAAACAGGACCAGGGACAAAGGACAACCTTGGCCGAGTCCAACACACACTGAAAACATGTTTGTACCGAGGACGTAGACACAGCTCTCACTTTGGTTCTACAAGGACTGATGGA
>NW_026116531.1:0-16517 GCF_001640805.2 Lates calcarifer
ACAACTCCTCACTTGGGGGGAGGAGGAGATAGGGTACAGAGGACAGAAGGGAAGGAGTGGTAGCCACTTATTGTGCAATAACTCATTCATTCACACACAGACCTGGACACTCTTCTTTTGTGTGCAATAACCTCATCCACTGCCACAGTGCAATAATTTAATTTAACCACAGGCCATATACAGTTCTCTATATCTATCTTATTTCATCCTTTTTTATTCTATGTATATTTTGTATATTTAGCTAAGAGTTTGCTGTTATTTTTTTTTTAATCCTTTTAAGAGTTTAATTTAATTTCCCTGAGGGAGTCATCCCAAAGGATCAATAAAGTCAAGTCTAAGTCTAGAACCCACACAGAAAACCCCAGGTGAAAAAGGGTTTGAACATAGAACTGTGAGGCGACAGTGCTAACCACTACGCTACCGTACATTTTCAAAATATGAAATCCATATTTGCATTTGCATTTAATTGAAATGCACTAACTGCTGTCACAACTACAGCATCTGCCCTTAACACTTGACCCTAGACTCAGCACATGTCTGCTTTCTACCATCCTCTGAGCAGCAGAGACAGTAGCTGATGAGATATTCCACAGGGGTGATCTCCCACAGAACAAGGACACATAAAGAACACATTGTCTGCGGCTGGTTTATTTAATAATGGCAGCCTTCAAGTCAAAGCACACACACATACATAATGTGCCGCAGCGCAGAGAGAAGAACACATGTTTTCCACTTTGTCATTTGTTTGCAGGCAGCCACCTATCAAACTCTGGTCCTGACTGCAGGGAGCAGAGCTTCACAACCTCTGCCTCACATTGACCGTTATCTAGTGAAAAGGTCATCATGGTGTGACTCATCCACCTGCTGTGTGTGATGGGAATAAATGAAGGCAGGGAGCTTTGGTCCAAAGCAGGAGGAGAAGCAGATGAAAGAATGGGGAACAAAGCATTAGATGGACAGGCAGGAGAGGGTTGTACCTGCTAAATGGATGAGTGAAGATGAAGAGCAGATGCTGGATTGGATTTTGAATTAGAATAAGCTCACAGGCCTTGTAAGATTAGAGGATTAACGTGAAAGATGGACATTAGCCCTTGGCCTAGCTGCTCAATACAGAGGCTCCTTAATCTGAATACAATATTCAGCAAAGCACAAATAAAACCTCTTTGCTCTTTCCTAACAAGTCTGTGTTGGGAAGTAGAGTGTGAGGATAACAGAACAACAGCCACATGAAAATCATTTGTCTTGCATTATGTATCAAACCAGTGTTTCTGAATGTTTTGACCCCCCCCCCCCCCCGCCCCAAATCACATATTCTTTACTGTACTAACCCAAGCATATGATCATACAATCTTTCTTTTCTCCTCCAGGCATTGGCTTCCATTCATTTCACATATTATAAAACCCTTTTGCAGAGACTTCAGCCTTGCTTGAGCAAGGTAATCCATCACAGTGAATATCTTTTATGTTTTGTCAAGGTTATCTTATTGTTACATGGTAATATTGTTGAAACTGTGGACTCATTTGGAAGGTGAAAGACTCTGAGATGAGGGATTTGAGAGTTGGCTGTTTATTAAAGAATAATGCTGGTGTTATTCAGTATTTTTCTTACTGTCGACACTCCTATTCCTATATGTAAATCTTAAAAAAATGTATAAATGAATAAAAAACAGTTCACAAATACAGCTATCCTTTTTGTACATTAGGAACAGGCAGGATGGTGTATGAATAAATTACAGTGTGCATGTGTGGGTGGGTGTTCATGGCAAAGGTGTGGTTCATTGATGTGTTGTTTAATAGTTTATATACAACAAGGAAGCTCTGGGATGAGGTAAGCAACAGACTATATACATGCACTTGTGCTGAGCTTGATATACAAACTAAAAGGGGAAATACTCGTCAAAACATTCATAGTGTTACTAATGAAAATTGCACAGGACACCTTGATGTGCACACTAAAAAATGTGATGGCAATTTTTCCTTTGTGATTTCCTTAATTTAAAGAAAAGTAACAGTTACTTTTAGTTAGAAATATCCTAAAAGTAGAATTGTTAATTTATCCTCACAAATACAGATACGTCATGTTTATTTTACTTTTTTCACTCAAACCTGTTCTCAGCTTTAGTTTCTGAGAATACAAATTCAAAAACAATAATACATTGCAATTAGCTTCTACAGAGAGACTTCTGCATTATATGACCTTCACTTGAACACAGGAGGACAATGGCCTTTTCTTCCTCAGTAAGAGCTCTGATAAATGACTGGCTTCATGGAATGCATGCTTCCAGGCTGCTAATCCATGAGGAGGATGGCCTGGAGCTGCCACTTATATTGATTGCTAGTTCTGCATGTATTGAAATGTTCCTAATGTATAAAATGTGGTGATGATAGTGGTGAGGAATTTTCACATGGAAAACCTCCAGAGAGATAAAGCATAGATATTTTTATTGTACTGTGGTAAGTGTATTGAGTAGTATATATATATATATATATATATATATATATAATATATATGTCCAAAAAACAACCACACAACTTTTGATCTGTCAGGTTCAAGTGTTGATACATCTCAAGCCTCAGGGTTTGCAGCCATAATCAGATCAATACCAGCTGCCACTCACTCACACAGACTGTTTCCACCAATCACTCAAAACTGGATTGAAAAAGTGCAAAACCTTGGTAGGAATGTAAGGTAAAGTCCTCTTCTGTCCATATCAATGCTGCGTCTCTGTAATATCTGCACTTCCCATAGCAACAACAGCCCAGTTTAGAAGGATGGGGAACATTAACCATTGATCAGAGGCAGCTCCTAGCACCGGGAAACCTGTGAGTAGAAAGTGAAAAGGTGTCATCACTCTTATTACATGTATTGATCAGTGGTATGGGATAGATGGCTTTCCACTATGATACCATCTGTCATTTCAGATGCAACAACCAGTTGAGTCCCCGCACTGGGAGAGTCTCCCTCCCTTTGGCCTGGAGTTTGGTACAAGAGGAATGTGGGCTGTCATGCAAATGGCAGGGGAGGAGAAGATATCCAGGCAAACAATGGACTGCCCATGCAAGGGCCATTTGTTAAAGCGTGGCTTTGTTCCGTCTTGTGCTGCAAACTCCTGTGATGAGAAAGTGCGGAATGGGCCATCACAAAAGCACAGGTCTGCTTTTCATGTCATTGGCACATGCAATTACTCATGGTACTGTGGCTCACTCAAAAGGTCTACTCAAATTCACTTCTTTCACAAATTTCTCTGTTGCATATCAGTTGTACACATTTTCCTATCTGATATCAAATGATATGTTACAGTTGTTGCTAACACTGGATAAATGCTGAGATCAATGGACAGATTGTACAGTGAGGCAAGTGTGAAGCTCTGTGTTATACAGAGAGGACTTTATGCTATTCAGCCTACCCTCACTGATTTTAATGAGGTGGACAAAATAACAGAAAAACCAGTCAACATGTGTGTTCTTAAGAACACGATGAGGGGCTCAGATGCCCCATCCTCTTTTGTGTTGAGGTTTTTAAAGTGGGAGGAAACCCTGGGGCAGCCCCAGAATATATTGTGTAAAACAGGAAGTTAAAGGTGAGTGGATAGATGGATGGAGAGGAGTTGGGTGGTTGGAGGGCCAAAATGGCTGGGTTACTGTAGGGTAGGGTGGGCGTGGCAGGGTCTGAGAGACTGTGTTAGAATAGTCTTTTTTTGCCTGGGAAGGTTCTTAAGTAAGGACTCCGGCTGTGGTGATGATGGAGAGGTGTGATGGAGAAGAATGGCCTGTCTGATCTGATCTGTGCCATAACAACCACCATGTTTAAGCATAAGCTGGTTCATAAGTGTATTTGGTAGTAGAAAACCTTAGGCCAAAGACTGATGATTGACTTTGTATTTTGTATCATCAGGTCTGTGACTGTATACATTTCACATTCAGGTGAAGCAAGAGGCAAAGCTGATCACCAGCTATCAACCTGATCCAGAAGAATTTCTTGCACATCCTGAGGTTGGGGACATGGAGTCAAAGTGGACCATGTTTTAAGTCTCCATTGCAGTGACGCTGGTCAGGAGCTGCATTCAGAGGGTCATCTGCGCTTGTCCAGGCCTTTCAGGCTTGCTTAGCTGCAGAAATATTACAGTTAGATTCTGTTATGGTTTAATACATAAAAGGTTCAGAGTGATCACCACAATCCTTTACTAATCTTAGCCAAAGTTCCTTTGTTACCTAAACCACAGACAGGACAGTTGCATGCTTTGTATGGCCTGCCATCAACCCCTAAACTACGTCCCAACAACTCTGCTTACAGTAAATGAATACAATGATTTGTTTAAAAATATGTTTCCAACTGAAGTCTTGGCTTCACAGTCATGAAAAAAAATGTGTCTATGTACATGAAATCATCACATCACATCATTATTTCATGAACCACTGTTGATGGTTGGCAAGAACATTCTGTAGGCAGTGTGGACAGTATAGAGTATGGAATGGAAAAGAGCATGCCAGTGAGAGTGGTAGCAGTATAAATATTCAAGCTGAACAAATGGTACTCAATTATAAATTCTAAAAAATGCGTAAAATTAACCACAATTACAAGCTGCTAGGCCTACAGCATATGGTCCCTCAGGAACACAGAACATTTGGACTAGAAAATAACTATCGTACTGTCTGTCAAATTGGGGGACTAATAAATTGTCTTTTTTTTATTGTAGATATATTAGAGAACACAACATATTGAGAGCACAGAGGAGCTGCCACTGATTCCTATATCACCCTCCAAAAGTCAATAGTGGATTCAATATGTTATTATTGGACTTAAGTGGAAACATTGATGGTGAACCTGAGAGAGTGACCAACATCAATTTTAAAACTCACAGCAGAGAGACATCCTGATTATGTAAACACCTAGAGGGGGTAGTGGAATCATCATCAGTGCATTAATATATTAAGCAATAGCATTCAAGGAGGTTTGTGCATTTATGCCCGAATATTTCAATTTATATTTTTATATGAATGAATGAATGAGGTGAACCATGTCTGTTTGCTAAAAAGAAATTATCTGAATGTTGGGCAAAAAATACAAATAATTTTTTAAAAGCTTTGCGGTACCACAAACAGTATAAATATGATACATCTGGCACGGCTGTGGCTCAGGAGGTAGAGCGGGTCGCCCACTAATCGGAAAGTCAGCGGTTCGATCCACGGCTTCTCCAGTCCGTGCCGAAGTATCCTTGAACCCCACGTTACCCCTGATGTATCACTGGTGGGTGAATGGGTGTGGATGTGTTAGAGCGCTTTGTGCATAGAGCAAGTGCTGTATGAATGTGTGTGTGAAGTACAAGTCCATTTACCATCCATCCAAGTCCATCTGCAACCCACTATTTATATTTACTAACATAGCCGTTACATTGTGGGATGAGTCAGTATAGAAAACATCTGTATCTCAGTTGCAGTCAGTCTTTACGAAGGACTGTAAGTTTATATTCCTCCACATTTTCAGTCAGCCAGCTGAACAGGCATAAGTTTCTGTGTAATAACAGATGAAAAAGGATCTGTGCCATGTGGAAAAGAGCCAGAACACTGTGAGAAACACAAACATGCTAGAAGATAATCTCTGTGCTCGGAGCAGACATGCTGCGGTCAGAGGTCTGCCACTCTGTGGAGGAGGAACAACTCAGCTTTGTCCTTCTGAACTTTAAACCAAGATTTTCAGCCATCTGCCATGTTGGCCCTGCATGCTGCTGTGATAGAAGCAGCTTTCCTCTCCCTGCAAAGTGCACACAGATTTGAGGGGAAATGATCCATGTATTCACTGCATGGTGGTGAACTCCAGCTAAAAAAGCAAGTGATCTGACAGCGCACACCCTCGATTTGGCAGCTCACACTGGGCCAAAGACTGGCGAAGAAGATCCTAACAAGTCTTAAACCATATTTTACTCTGGCATCAACATGGACAGCAGAGTGTGTGTTAAAGTGTGTTTTATGTACTACCTCTGATGTTAATTCTGTGTGTACTGATTAGAGGATACAGCTGGCAATATTCTATATTGTTTATAGGGTTATGTTAGACAGATAAGATATATCTCATTCCTCCTTGCCATAGAGCTCCATCATTGTAGTTCATTTTGACTCAGTCATGGATACAGTGTCCTGTTGTCAAAATAATCTGTCCCTAACAAATGCATTATTTCCTCCTGTTTGAGTAATGTTAGTTTAAAATTACAGTGACCATCTGTTTTTTAGGAAATTACTGAGCCTTAAAAAAAGATATATTTGTTGACATTTTTAAAGACTTATGTTTTCAGTAGAGGCCAAACTCAGGCCTGAGAGCCACAGACAGGGAAAGGAATTCAGAAAGTAATGAGTGGCAGTAACGCATTGTTGATTTTGGTCTTTTCAGGGGATTAGCTGATAATAAAGCTGAAGCTTAGCAGTAATCTATATCTTGGCAATCAGCCATTGAGGTGACGTTCCAAATAGGTTTTCTCCTCAGAAAATGGTCATGTTGAATTGATATTATAGAATTTGTCAGTCATACAAATGTCAACTGAGGTGGATAGAGACAGGCTGGATATTCACAGACAATAAGACATGCAGAACTAGGTAAGAGACTTCCCTGTTGGGAACCAGTATTGATTGGAGTGGATATAATTGTCATTGAGCCTTCTGGCTTTAGTCTATGAGCCACCATATATGAGAGGAGACATCTGCTGGAGCTGAAACACTGGAGCATCCTACTGGAGCATCTGCTGTGCTGACAGGTGGAATAAATCACCTGCTCCACTGCAGTCTGTCGCTGCAGAGCCAAACCCTATGTGGACCGCAGCTCTGTGCTCTGTAGACTTCTACAGAAACAAACAGAGCCAAGAGAGGGTCTGAACACGTGAACTGCTGAAAACAAACACATATATTCACAGATTGTTGGTTATACTGGCATTTTTTTATTGTGATTTAACAGCTATTCAATGTTAAATTGAATTCTCTATCTTAATACAATGAAAAAATATTCATAGTTTGGACAAATCACTCCCTGTATTTCCACTAAGCATTATTATATTCTGTAGATCATAACATAAAACACTTGACTCAGGGATCTCATTGGTGCATGTGTCTTACCTTTTGAGTGGTTAAAATCCTCTCTTTCTTTTTTCTGATTAGCTTCAATGTGTGTGTGTGTGTGTGTGTCTGTGTGCAGTGTAATGTACAATGTACAACAAGTCTGTATTTCCAGTGGAGAGGTGGTACAGCCCTCCAGTACAGCCAGTCCAGTCTGACTCTATCTGACAGGTGGCCACTCAGTCCATTTCCAGAGAGCCACTTGGGACTTCTGCTACAGTCTATTGTGCTACAGGCCATTTACCGTGAGCTTACTTACAGCTCTGAGGCCTGGCTGAGGCTCTGCAGTGAGGGGCATCGGGGGAATATCAGGATGACTGACGATGGCTTGAGAGCTGGACGTAAGCGCATTTGACAGCGGATGGAACAGATATAACATCTCTCAGACCCTGCCCCTCGCTGTCTATAGCATCTGACTATCTCTGAGTGTCACATCACATTTGACTCAGAGATTTACATTACACAGCAGCGAAGTGGAGGCCTGAGAAGCTCTAAAGACACTACAGAAGAAGAGGCAACTAGTTTGACACGCATGCTCCCAGCAGACATTTAATATTAATGCAACATTATGCACAAAATTAAATGTCTCAGTGTTGGAAATTGCTGTACTTATGTCAAGTACTTTGTCAGATCCAGATCCACAGAGAGTTCAGAGGTGAGAAAACAGGCTGACAAATGCTAATGTTGGAATCATGTCGTATTTAGCCTGGGCACATCACACATAGCACAGCAGTGGAGTGAATAAGAACACTGTGTGCTGTTCTGCTGAGAGACATTCACACCATGACCTTTCTCTAAAGCATTCAGTAACAGGTGTGTTGTCATAACAACCCTCTCTTGCTACTCAGTGAAATGCATTTAGAAAATCCAGCTTCTAGCGCTTTTAGAATATTCATCTAAGCATCTAAGTATTGTGAATTATGTATTGTTTATCTCAGATTGATTTCAGACAGGATTTAGAACTTTGTTTAAAAATTTGTAATCACTGTGAATTACTGTGAATTGCTCATTAGTGATTAGCACTGAATAGCAGCAGCTTCCTTTTATTGTTTAATATTTTTTCCTATTGAGCTTTTGCATGAGTATACCTACAGGTGGATGCATAACAGTTTATACACCACATAAACATATTGAGGGAAGGTACTACATCATACTGTGACCGCACAGTATGGTGTACCCCTCCGACCTCCAAAGGAAGGCAACCAGGAAGCATCCTAACCAGATTCCTGAACCACCTCAGCTGACTCCTTTTGACTCTACTCCGGGCTCCAACGGGATGTCTGAGCTCCTAACCCTATCTCTAAGGCTGAGCCCAAACACTCTACGGAGTAGACTCATTTCAGCCTCTTGTATCTGTGTTATTGTTCCTTTGGTCACTACCCAAAGTTCATGACTATAGGCAAGGGTTAGAATTTAGATCGACTGGTAAATTGAAAGCTTCTCCTTTCTCCTCCAGTCCAGTATGATGCTGCACCAATCTGCCTATCGATCTCTCACTCCATCCTACCCTCACTTGTGAACAAGACCCTGAGATACTTGTCCTCCTTTAGTTGGGGCGGCAACTCTTCCCCCACCCTCAGGGAACAATCCATTGTTTTCCTGTTGAGAACCATGGCCTCAGATTTGGAGGTGCTGACCCTCATTCCGACTGGTTTAGACTCTGTAAAGAATATGAGGCCAATGGAACGGAATCTGGAAAGAGCAAAGATGCGAGATCCCCAGACCGGACACTCTCCTCACCTTGGTTGCACATGGAGATTCTGTCCATGAATATCACAAACAGGACCAGGGACAAAGGACAACCTTGGCCGAGTCCAACACACACTGAAAACATGTTTGTACCGAGGACGTAGACACAGCTCTCACTTTGGTTCTACAAGGACTGATGGCTTATATCAGTGGCCCCTGTACCCCATAGTCCCGCAGTACCACCCACAGTGTCCCCTGGGGAAAACAGTTGTAAGCCTTCAAAGTCCACAAAGCACATGTAGACTGGATAGGACTTTTGAGGACCCTAGAGTAAACGTTCTGGGGGGGCTGAGCAGCATGATATTATTATATGTGGATTTGGATTTTTGTTTATCCTGTTTAAGTTTTTTTTCTATAGTTTGTGTATGTATTTTGAATTGTGCTTTTTGTATATTTAGTTCATAATTTAAGCCTTCATAGTTTGACCATATTTTTCTTATGTCTTGCTTATTTTGACTTCTCATTTTTAGTCTTGCCTTCCTTGTTGCTGCTAGTTCCTGTTTTCTATATTCTTTAAACTCTATAGGGATTCTGTTAGAGTCTGTGAGGTGAACCACTGTGCCTTGGCGGACATATGTCAATGTTTTAATGCTGTTTCTGTACTTTTATCTAGTGCTGCGCCAAGAGAGCTGTCGGGGGCTCAGGTCACCTGGTTTACAGCACACTTACATGCTGATAAGTACACTTAAGGGTGCATGTGGTTGCAGTGAGTGTGTGTGTAGTACATCCACAGTGAGAGTGTGGTGCTTTGCAGTGGTAGTGTATCGGGGAGCATGTGGAGTAATCAGATGTGTTGAGGGGTCAGACCCCTGATAGTTTAACTTTGGTTATGAGGAACTGAGACTTGCACAGAACCAGCATGACCTGGGGGGCAAAAGTAGTGTTTCCACCTTTGACCTATTGGAAGGCTTCATTATTGTATTACATAATAGATAATAGATTGAATCCTGTTAATTTAGTTGATGTAACTTTCTTGAATAACTTTTGTAAAATTCAATTAGAGCCATGTCCCTGCCTATCTTTCACACTTACCTGTGTTTGTATTTTGAGGGTGAATTCAAGTGGTCATTTGCTGTATCTTACCTCTCCTGTAGGATGGTCACATATGTAATATGAAAGGTGTTGACATAATAAATAGCCCACTGAGAATCACCAGCTGTGCAGTTTCTCTCATCTCTACAAAGCGTTTTAGTGTCCTTCAGCTCATATTTTACTGTGATTTTTACACCCTGCATCTTATACTGTTTTGGTTCGCTCTCAGTGTTCTCATTAGCATGGTTCCCAGCAGCAGGCAGCTGTTTCCAGTGAAAAAGTTTTGATAATCCCATCAAACACTACCTGCTGTTCTGCTGAGAGACATTCGCAACAGACCAACAGAGTGAGAGACAGTTGGTGAACATATTGTAGCATTTAGCAGCTAAAGACCCAAACACCACTATGACAGTGATAAAACCTGCTCTACCACAGCCATACTTTTGTTACTCTAAAACTCTTGGCAGGACATGTTTAATACATTATTTGATATGTTCTTTAAAAGCTAGTCTACATACTGATTCTCCACAGACAGTTTTTTGCTAATGCAGAATAGATGCAAATGAACATAAGAAGATGAAGGAAACCATAACTCACTTGTGTCTATGACTTGAGAATTGTTCAAAACAGTGAATAGAGTACAAGACTTCTGTCTTTTTTTATTTTTATTTTTTAAAATCCTACTTAGAGTTGCTCTAGAAGGATAAAGAAATACCTAAGAATCCAGAATACACACGGGGCACCCTTGTAGTTTAGCGCAGACAATATTCCCAACAATATTCCCAATCTGACTGTGGCTGAGCCTCTTTGTCAGAGAGAATTCCACATCTCTCTCTCTCCCTCATTTTCTGTCATCTCTCCAACATTGTTTCTCAAATAAAACCACAAAAATGCAAAAGATAATTTTCCTGTTTCTAACACACATTTAAATCCAGTGGTCAAGCTGCATGTTTCCACTTTCCTTCCAAATATACACTGGTTAGGTGAATTGGAAACTCTAAATGGCCCACAGGTGTGAATGTGTCTTGGCAGCGGTTGGTCTTGGACTTTGGCCCGAACATAAGTGGTCTCAACTAAAGCCCTGGTTAGAGAGTAACACATTTGGAATTTTGAGAGTGTACATAGCATCACCACTCAGGGATTTATAAGACTTTCCAGCATGTATTTTAGAATGACACATTGAAAGTGGAAAGCTTTCTAGCAAAGCGATATCCTCACATCAACATGCACCAGAGTTGACACAGAAAGTGAGTGAGATAAACAAGGATACCCCAATTACAGAAGAAGAGGCACTTTGTCAAGCCTGTGGTATAAACACTGCATATTTAAGTGAGATGTAAATAAAGAATGAGGATACATTGTGCTAAAGAAGCAGGAAACCCACAAAAGAGACTTGTGAAGGTAAGCCAGTTATTGACTACCTGGAGAGACTGCTGATCACTGATTGCTGAAACTGACTTGAATACAGAAGACCATTAGTTCACATAATGATGCATATTTTCCATGTGGTCCTGTCATTTTTCATGTAGTGCCACTGGCAGGTGAGATTTGAATTTGTCCATTACTTTGGTTTGGTTTATTCCCATCAGCCTCAGCCGTATTTTGTGTTTAGCGCTAATTTGCAAATGTTAGCATGCTAAAACACTAAGCTAAGATGGTACCCATGATTGGAACACATGAACACAACCTTCTAAACATCAGCAATGATAACGTTGTCATTGTGAGTTAAATTGTCAGCATGTTATTCTGTCAAAAAGTCAGAATAGTTTGTGTGTTGAACGTTGCAGGTGGAGCCAGAGTGAGCTAGTTCACAGTGCAATAATACATATCTAAAAAACACATACCTTTCCTTTTGAAGACTTTGTTGCAGACTAGTAGATACAGTCAGAAGCTCTGGTCCCATCCACAACTGACCAAAATAAAAGTTCAAAAAATGTTGATCAGTTAAGTTAATCGCAGTATGTACAGACAGGAGGAGACAAAGTATGGCTTTATGTCCTGTTGTAAGGGTGATTATTCTCGAGAGCCCAGAGCTTTAATCACATTTAGATGGAAACCCAGAAGGGGCAACATAAGCCTGAAACTGAATTCTGAGCCAAATGCTTCAGGGTGATAGCAGCAAGATGGTGAGCACGAAGAATAGTTTTAGGTTTGATGAAAATCAGTCCTTAGAAATGATAACATTTCATCCATTAATCTGTGACTTCTAATGAAGGTCTAGGAAACAGAATGCAACAGAAGCAAATGAGAATTTCATTAATAAAATCACCACAAAACAAGGCTAGAGCCGAGTGCACTTATTTGGCCAGACACTTGTCAGGCCCCCAACTCTGAGCCTGTTCAGTGTAATCTTTTTAATATCCTGGTACTGATGAGAGAGAAAGGCCCACTAATGCCCAGTCAGATTAGTTATAAACCTTCTGCCAATCACACTGAGAGGCTATGCCTCTAACTGTTTCAGTTAACGCTCCTTCAGGGTTTCATTTTCCCATTTATTTGGCGTAAGTGAGCAGGTAGTTTGACATGAAATGAACCAAGGTTGCAGTTCAGTTTTTGACAGCCTGACAAATGATGTGGGAAAACACCTTTTGAATTTTTTTGATATAAAACAAAATGTGCTTTTACCCTGGTTATTACATGCGCACAGTACTACAACACTCAAAGCTCTGATTAAAACATGCACCTTGACTAGCTGTCAACAAACCTGACCTGTGGTTTATGTAGCAAGTAAACTGTCAATGCTTTTTTTGCTTGGCTGAGATGGAAAAGTTTTCTTGGATAAAAGCAAAATGACAAAGTGCAACTGAAGCAAGCTTAGTGAGTGAATAACAACATAACAGGAAACATTTGATGTAAATGAAACAACAGAAATGTTATATCTACATCTTATTTTCCTTGTGGTTTTCAGTGGTTTAGTTTTGACCGAAGCTCATTTAATGACTTTAGTGGCTTAATTTAAGCGACTGGAGGATTAAGACCAACAAGTAACTGCTAACGGTCTGAGTGGAAGTAAAGAAAAAAATGTTAGCAGATTAAAAAAAAACACGATTTAAAGTTGAAGGTGATTGTGATAAAAAGGAGTTGATGTGTTTGGCACATGTAGATGCATTGACCAAATATTTAAGTGTCTTTTTACACATCTACAGCAGTTGAAAAAAAAAAAAAAAAAAAAAAAGGTAGCTACAGTCAGAGATTGGCAGAGTGAGTAACATGGACTATTCAGTGTAAAATGAGGGGCTCCTTTGTTTTTATTGAAACATCATTCTGGACTTGGCCATTGAGCTGGATGGACTGACGTGCTACTGAAACATCAGGGAATCACTGCTGTTGAGTGGGACTTTTGATGGTGGACTGTGTGCTTATGCAGTCCAGATGAAATGAAGTGTCTGAAGGAAAAACTTAAAGGTGCTAACAAATCTGAAAACCTCTCTTGGTCATTTTTCATGCACTTTTGAATGGTCACTTCACCCCATCATTTTCTATATTCTGTTAAGTCATACAAGGTTTTCAAACTGGTAGGTTTCTATTCTTCATCATAAGGTCAAAATAACACTTTTGTTACATCAGTTGGTTTATCTTGCACTGCAACTATGGCAAAACCTCCATCAACAAACACAGCTTAATGTCTGAATATTGAATTTCTGATTAACAATAACTCTATGTTCAGCCTACAGTATGCCTCTTAAATTTAGTTGAACTTGCACCACATAAAGTGATGTTATATTAACAACCAGTAGTCACTGAGAAAGACTACACCACAACACTACAGAAACTGATGTTTTGTATAATTTTTTCAAAGCCAAACAGCTCCAGAACTTACACAGAGGTTGAATTGTAGCAGACAGCTGCTAATCTGAGCCTGTCTCTGGTTTTCAAACTGTAAGAACGTGACAGCTTGAATAGAAACTTTGTATTATATAATACAACCAAGTCAAAACTGTTTCTGTCTGTATTTGAAGTAAGAAACAACGCATGTAAGAGACAGTAAAGATCTATACAATTCAACTGAACTGCTTTAGGTCTCTGCTGACACCCACACTGTTCATAAAAATAATGAAAAAAAGCAAACTGATTTGAGAAAAGAAATATTGGTGGCAAAAATAGTCTGTATACGAGGTATGGCTATATAAAACAAGACTAATGCTGTAATACAACATCAACATTTTTCACTGTCTTTCTCCTTCAACATCCTCCCCTTCTGCATCAACACACTGCTGCATTCAGGTCCACTGATCAAAGCAGTGCAGTAGGTCTTCTTTGGACAGTTGTCTCAGAACCTCTGTGGTTCTTTTCTTAACTTCTGACACAGACTCACAACGTGTTCCTTTGAGCACAGATTTGATCTTAGGAAAAAGGAAAAAGGAAAAAGTCACATGGTGCTGGATCAGGTGAACAGGGAGGGTGATCAAGCACTGGGATTTGTTTTTGGGCCAGAAACTGCTTTTCCTTTTGATCAGGAGTCAGAAGTTTTGAAACAACTTTGGCACACACTTTTGTCATGTTCAAATTTTCATGTAAAATTTTTCTGCTCTCATTCTTATACTGAGTCATCGATCATTTCCAACGATTTGTTCAGTTTGTTGGATGTTTTCAGAAGTTGTTGATGTGCATGAACACCCAGAACGTTCATCGCCTTGGACATCCTCTCTGCCTTCACTAAATCTTTTGTGCCAATCAAACACATGTGCATGTGACATGCAGTGTTCCCCACACACTTCAGTTAATGTACAAAAAGATTCAGCTGCTGTTTTGTTCAATTTCACCAAAAAATTCAAGTTAATGAGTTGCTCAAGTTTAAATTTTCTGACGCCTCAGCAAAAACATGTGCACTTCAGTCAGTAGCTGCAGTTAACTAAAGACATCACTTGTTAGAAACTTACAGCAGCTGTGTGTGAACACTCAACCTTTAATATCTAACACTCAGTGTGACTGTGAACCACGTGGTTTTATCCTCATAAGCACAGTCTCATTATTTAATAGCTATACCTCGTATGTATGCACATGTTTGTGGTATCTATATATATATATGCAGTGCTATAAAGTAAAAGTGCTGAAATGAAAATGAAGAGGAAGGGTGCAGAAAGGTTCTTCTATGTTAGAATATAGCAATGTTAGAATAAAAAACAGACAAAAGGACAGAACACAACAGTGCCTTGAAAACATTGTACAGAATGATGTAGAACATGTTAGCATGATTAAAGGTTGGTTGACAGTAACCTGGGTGATCTGACCAATTACTCTTCCAAATGCCACATTCTTTTAAACTGTGATACATCATCACCCTCATCAAGACACAACTACAACCACACAAATCCAACCATACTGTGTCTGTACAAGTACAAACACACACACACACACACACACCCAAGCTAGGCCAACCTACAGGGATCAGTGTGTAGGTGTAGCACGTTAAAAGAGGTTCTCTTGTTTCCACTGTAAACACACACACACACACACACACACACACACTGTATACAACATGAGGTCAGGTTGTGGAGCTGTACCAGTGCTGCAGTACTATCGACACGGGAGGAAACAGCTTGTGCTTGTTTGCTGTGTAGGTGTGTGTTCATATGTGTGTGTGTGTGAGACGGTATGTAACAGGGGTTTGGTTTGTCCTCCACAGGATTAGTCATGTTACTGTTTCTGCAGCCTTGTTTCATCCCACAGGTCTCTCATCTCCCTGTTCTGAGAAGACACTGCTACTTTCTATACAAGCCAAGACAGAGGGACCGAGGTCAACACTATGGAGTGTCTGATGAACACAGATGTTCACTGTCAGCACCTATAATACTGAACTGGTAGCTTTATTTGTTGTCTATGTGTCCATTTTGAATTAAATATAATATATATATATTGAATATAGCAACAGAGGAACATAGCATAACATGGATTCCATGTAAAAAAAGGTAACGTGATACCAATAACTTTTGTGAATATTCATAATTATGGTTTCATCCAGCAAGACCATCAGGAAAAAACATTTACACCGAACAAAGATGTAATCCAGGCAACATTACTTCTCTTCTAATTTTTTTGCTAATGCAAAATAATTAAATATGAGCATGTGACATGTGGTTGGTTCCAAAAAAGGTAAAAGTGCTGCTAACATTTTCTGAAATGTTACACAAAAATGTGAGTAGTTACCGAGGACAAGTAAAGAAGCAAACGATCTGAGAATTAATGAATCACTAAGTAGTTCATCAATAACTTTGATTTGAAGACTGTAGTATCTACCAGTGAAAATTCTGCTTTCTGATTGGTTGGAAGGTGTGGATAACTCAACACCTAGGACTTACGTATTTGTTTGCCAAGTTAATGCCCCATTGTGTACTGTAGGTAAGTACAGCAACTGAAAAGCATTAATAGAGGATTAGCATGACCATGATGCAAATGCAATTTTAAATGTGTAACATATTTCTGTTAATCTGGAAGTCCAAATAAATTAGCAAAAGAAGGAAGACTTAAATAGAGATCCTAAATAACATTAGCCACAGTGAAGCTGAATCTGAGAGACAGCTGTGGGGGAAAGGAGAGACAACCAGAAAGAGAAAAGAGACAGAGGCAGGAAGTCTGTGACAGAGAGGTGAGAGAGAGACAGTCTAGAAGCCTGAGAGGAGAGAGAGAGAGAGAGC
>NW_026116532.1:0-72479 GCF_001640805.2 Lates calcarifer
TCAACTCAAATAGTGCATTATCTGACCAGGACAAGAAAACTGAGACCTCAGCCACACAAGACTGAGTTTCTTAATTTCTATTATAATAAACAAGCATAATGGTTGAAACCCATAATTTGCTGTCGGGAGACTCTTTCCCTCTTGTGTGCACTGTGAGCAGTCTCAGTGTGTGAATAAGAGGTTTTCAGGCTCATTCAGCTCAGAATGGCCAAATAGTGCATTATCTGACCAGGACAAGAAAAACTGAGACCTCAGCCACACAAGACTGAGTTTCTTAATTTCTATTATAATAAACAAGCATAATGGTTGAAACCCATAATTTGCTGTCGGGAGACTCTTTCCCTCTTGTGTGCACTGTGAGCAGTCTCAGTGTGTGAATAAGAGGTTTTCAGGCTCATTCAGCTCAGAATGGCCAAATAGTGCATTATCTGACCAGGAAAGACAAACTGAGACCTCAGCCACACAGACATCAAAGTTTCTTCCTTGTATTATAATAAACAAGCATAATGGTTGAAACCCATAATTTGCTGTTGGGAGACTCTTCCCTCTTGTGTGCACTGTGAGCAGTCTCAGTGTGTGAGGTTTTCTTTTGTTCAATCAAATAGTGCATTATCTGACCAGGACAAGAAAAACTGAGACCTCAGCCACACAAGACTGAGTTTCTTAATTTCTATTATAATAAACAAGCATAATGTTGAAACCCATAATTTGCTGTCGGGAGACTCTTTCCCTCTTGTGTGCACTGTGAGCAGTCTCAGTGTGTGAATAAGAGGTTTTCAGGCGTTTGAGGCTCATTCAACTCAAATAGTGCATTATCTGACAGGACAAAGAAAAACTGAGACCTCAGCCACACAGACTGAGTTTCTTAATTTCTATTATAATAAACAAGCATAATGGTTGAAACCCATAATTTGCTGTCGGGAGACTCTTTCCCTCTTGTGTGCACTGTGAGCAGTTCAGTGTGTGAATAAGAGGTTTTCAGGCTCATTTTGCTCAGAACCAAATAGTGCATTATCTGACCAGGACAAGAAAAACTGAGACCTCAGCCACACAAGACTGAGTTTCTTAATTTCTATTATAATAAACAAGCATAATGGTTGAAACCCATAATTTGCTGTCGGAGACTCTTTCCCTCTTGTGTGCACTGTGAGCAGTCTCAGTGTGTGAATAAGAGGTTTTCAGGCTCATTCAGCTCAGAATGGCCAAATAGTGCATTATCTGACCAGGAAAAGAAAACTGAGACCTCAGCCACACAAGACATGAGTTTCTTCCTTGTATATAATAAACAAGCATAATGGTTGAAACCCATAATTTGCTGTCGGGAGACTCTTTCCCTCTTGTGTGCACTGTGAGCAGTCAGTGTGTTAATAAGAGGTTTTCAGGTTTTGAGCTCATTCAACTCAAATAGTGCATTATCTGACCAGGACAAGAAAAACTGAGACCTCAGCCACACAAGACTGAGTTTCTTAATTTATTAAAATAAACAAGCATAATGTTGAAACCCATAATTTGCTGTCGGGAGACTCTTTCCCTCTTGTGTGCACTGTGAGCAGTCTCAGTGTGTGAATAAGAGGTTTTCAGGCTCATTCAGCTCAGAATGGCCAAATAGTGCATTATCTGACCAGGACAAGAAAAACTGAGACCTCAGCCCACAAGACTGAGTTTCTTAATTTATATAATAAACACATAATGGTTGAAACCATAATTTGCTGTCGGAGACTCTTTCCCTCTTGTGCACTGTGAGCAGTCTCAGTGTGTGAATAAGAGGTTTTCGCTGCGTTTCTCATTCAACTCAAATAGTGCATTATCTGACCAGGACAAGAAACTGAGACCTCAGCCACACACTGAGTTTCTTAATTTCTATTAAATAAACAAGCATAATGGTTGAAACCATAATTTGCTGTCGGGAGACTCTTTCCCTCTTGTGTGCACTGTGAGCAGTCTCAGTGTGTGAATAAGAGGTTTTCAGGCTTTTCAGCTCAGAATGGCCAAATAGTGCATTATCTGACCAGGAAGAAAACTGAGACCTCAGCCACACAGACTGAGTTTCTTTTTATTATAATAAACAAGCATAATGGTTGAAACCATAATTTGCTGTCGGGAGACTCTTTCCCTCTTGTGTGCACTGTGAGCATCTCAGTGTGTTAATAAGAGGTTTTCGCTGCTTTTGAGGCTCATTCATCAAATAGTGCATTATCTGACCAGGACAAGAAAAACTGAGACCTCAGCCACACAGACTGAGTTTCTTAATTTCTATTATAATAAACAAGCATAATGGTTGAAACCCATAATTTGCTGTCGGGAGACTCTTTCCCTCTTGTGTGCACTGTGAGCAGTCTCAGTGTGTGAATAAGAGGTTTTCAGGCTCATTCAGCTCAGAATGGCAAATAGTGCATTATCTGACCAGGACAAGAAAAACTGAGACCTCAGCCACACAAGACTGAGTTTCTTAATTTCTATTATAATAAACAAGCATAATGGTTGAAACCCATAATTTGCTGTCGGGAGACTCTTTCCTCTTGTGTGCACTGTGAGCAGTCTCAGTGTGTTAATAAGAGGTTTTCAGCTCATTCAATCAAATAGTGCATTATCTGACCAGGACAAGAAAAACTGAGACCTCAGCCACACAAGACTGAGTTTCTTAATTTCTATTAAAATAAACAAGCATAATGGTTGAAACCCATAATTTGCTGTCGGAGACTCTTTCCCTCTTGTGTGCACTGTGAGCAGTCAGTGTGTGAATAAGAGGTTTTCAGGCTTTCAGCTCAGAATGGCAAATAGTGCATTATCTGACCAGGAAAAGAAAACTGAGACAGCCACACAGACTGTTTCTTCTTTATTATAATAAACAAGCATAATGGTTGAAACCCATAATTTGCTGTCGGGAGACTCTTCCCTCTTGTGTGCACTGTGAGCAGTCTCAGTGTGTTAATAAGAGGTTTTCGCTGCGTTTTGAGGCTCATTCAACTCAAATAGTGCATTATCTGACCAGGACAAGAAAACTGAGACCTCAGCCACACAAGACTGAGTTTCTTAATTTCTATTATAATAAACAAGCATAATGGTTGAAACCCATAATTTGCTGTCGGAGACTCTTTCCCTCTTGTGTGCACTGTGAGCAGTGTCAGTGTGTGAATAAGAGGTTTTCAGGCTCATTTAGCTCAGAATGGCCAAATAGTGCATTATCTGACCAGGACAAGAAAACTGAGACCTCAGCCACACAAGACTGAGTTTCTTAATTTCTATATAATAAACAAGCATAATGGTTGAAACCCATAATTTGCTGTCGGGAGACTCTTTCCCTCTTGTGTGCACTGTGAGCATCTCAGTGTGTTAATAAGAGGTTTCGCTGCGTTTTGAGGCTCATTCAACTCAAATAGTGCATTATCTGACCAGGACAAGAAAAACTGAGACCTCAGCCACACAAGACTGAGTTTCTTAATTTCTATTAAAATAAACAAGCATAATGGTTGAAACCATAATTTGCTGTCGGGAGACTCTTCCCTCTGTGTGCACTGTGAGCAGTCTCAGTGTGTGAATAAGAGGTTTTCAGGCTCATTCAGCTCAGAATGGCCAAATAGTGCATTATCTGACCAGGAAAAGAAAACTGAGACCTCAGCCACACAGACTGAGTTTCTTAATTGTATTATAATAAACAAGCATAATGGTTGAAACCCATAATTTGCTGTCGGGAGACTCTTTCCCTCTTGTGTGCACTGTGAGCAGTCTCAGTGTGTGAATAAGAGGTTTTCAGGCTCATTCAGCTCAGAATGGCCAAATAGTGCATTATCTGAGGACAAGAAAACTGAGACCTCAGCCACACAAGACTGAGTTTCTTAATTTCTATATAATAAACAAGCATAATGGTTGAAACCCATAATTTGCTGTCGGGAGACTCTTTCCCTCTTGTGTGCACTGTGAGCAGTCTCAGTGTGTTAATAAGAGGTTTTCGCTGCGTTTTGAGGCTCATTCAACTCAAATAGCATTATCTGACCAGGACAAGAAAAACTGAGACCTCAGCCACACAAGACTGAGTTTCTTAATTCTATTATAATAAACAAAAATGTTGAAACCATAATTTGCTGTCGGGAGACTCTTCCCTCTTGTGTGCACTGTGAGCAGTCTCAGTGTGAATAAGAGGTTTTCAGGCTCATTCTGCTCAGAATGGCCAAATCATTATCTGACCAGGACAAGAAAAACTGAGACCTCAGCCACACAAGACTGAGTTTCTTAATTTCTATTAAATAAACAAGCATAATGGTTGAAACCCATAATTTGCTGTCGGAGACTCTTTCCCTCTTGTGTGCACTGTGAGCAGTCTCAGTGTGTGAATAAGAGGTTTTCAGGCTTATTCAGCTCAGAATGGCCAAATAGTGCATTATCTGACCAGGAAAAGACAAACTGAGACCTCAGCCACACAGACATCAAAGTTTCTTCCTTGTATTATAATAAACAAACATAATGGTTGAAACCCATAATTTGCTGTTGGGAGACTCGTTCCCTCTTGTGTGCACTGTGAGCAGTCTCAGTGTGTTAATAAGAGGTTTTCGCTGGTTTTGAGGCTCATTCAACTCAAATAGCATTATCTGACAAGGACAAGAAAACTGAGACCTCAGCCACACAAGACTGAGTTTCTTAATTTCTATTAAAATAAACAAGCATAATGGTTGAAACCCATAATTTGCTGTCGGGAGACTCTTTCCCTCTTGTGTGCACTGTGAGCAGTCTCAGTGTGTGAAATAAGAGGTTTTCAGAGCTCATTCAACTCAAATAGTGCATTATCTGACCAGGACAAGAAAAACTGAGACCTCAGCCACACAAGACTGAGTTTCTTAATTTCTATATAATAAACAAGCATAATGGTTGAAACCCATAATTTGCTGTCGGGAGACTCTTTCCCTCTTGTGTGCACTGTGAGCAGTCTCAGTGTGTGAATAAGAGTTTTCGGCTCATTTGCTCAGAATGCCAAATAGTGCATTATCTGACCAGGACAAGAAAACTGAGACCTCAGCCACACAAGACTGAGTTTCTTAATTTCTATTAAAATAAACAAGCATAATGTTGAAACCCATAATTTGCTGTCGGGAGACTCTTTCCCTCTTGTGTGCACTGTGAGCAGTGTCAGTGTGTGAATAAGAGGTTTTCAGGCTTATTCAGCTCAGAATGGCCAAATAGTGCATTATCTGACCAGGAAAAGACAAACTGAGACCTCAGCCACACAGACATCAAGTTTCTTCCTTGTATTATAATAAACAAACATAATGGTTGAAACCCATAATTTGCTGTCGGGAGACTCTTTCCCTCTTGTGTGCACTGTGAGCTCTCAGTGTGTTAATAAGAGGTTTTCGCTGCGTTTTGAGGCTCATTCAACTCAAATAGTGCATTATCTGACCAGGACAAGAAAACTGAGACCTCAGCCACACAAGACTGAGTTTCTTAATTTCTATTATAATAAACAAGCATAATGGTTGAAACCATAATTTGTCGGAGACTCTTTCCCTCTTGTGTGCACTGTGAGCAGTGTCAGTGTGTGAATAAGAGGTTTTCAGGCTCATTCAGCTCAGAATGGCCAAATAGTGCATTATCTGACCAGGACAAGAAAACTGAGACCTCAGCCACACAAGACTGAGTTTCTTTTCTATATAATAAACAAGCATAATGGTTGAAACCCATAATTTGCTGTCGGGAGACTCTTTCCCTCTTGTGTGCACTGTGAGCAGTCTCAGTGTGTAATAAGAGGTTTTCGCTGCGTTTTGAGGCTCATTCAACTCAAATAGTGCATTATCTGACAGGACAAGAAAAACTGAGACCTCAGCCACACAAGACTGAGTTTCTTAATTTCTATTAAAATAAACAAGCATAATGGTTGAAACCCATAATTTGCTGTCGGGAGACTCTTTCCCTCTTGTGTGCACTGTGAGCAGTGTCAGTGTGTGAATAAGAGGTTTTCAGGCTTTTCAGCTCAGAATGGCCAAATAGTGCATTATCTGACCAGGACAAGAAAAACTGAGACCTCAGCCACACAAGACTGAGTTTCTTAATTCTATTAAAATAAACAAGCATAATGGTTGAAACCCATAATTTGCTGTCGGGAGACTCTTTCCCTCTTGTGTGCACTGTGAGCAGTCTCAGTGTGTGAATAAGAGGTTTTCAGGCTTATTCAGCTCAGAATGGCCAAATAGTGCATTATCTGACCAGGAAAAGACAAACTGAGACCTCAGCCACACAGACATCAAAGTTTCTTCCTTGTATTATAATAAACAAACATAATGGTTGAAACCCATAATTTGCTGTCGGGAGACTCTTCCCTCTTGTGTGCACTGTGAGCATCTCAGTGTGTTAATAAGAGGTTTTCGCTGCGTTTTGAGGCTCATTCAACTCAAATAGTGCATTATCTGACCAGGACAAGAAAAACTGACCTCAGCCACACAAGACTGAGTTTCTTAATTTCTATTATAATAAACAAGCATAATGGTTGAAACCCATAATTTGCTGTCGGAGACTCTTCCCTCTTGTGTGCACTGTGAGCAGTCTCAGTGTGTGAATAAGAGGTTTTCAGGCTCATTCAGCTCAGAATGGCCAAATAGTGCATTATCTGACCAGGACAAGAAAACTGAGACCTCAGCCACACAAGACTGAGTTTCTTAATTTCTATTAAATAAACAAGCATAATGGTTGAAACCATAATTTGCTGTCGGGAGACTCTTTCCCTCTTGTGTGCACTGTGAGCAGTCTCAGTGTGTGAATAAGAGGTTTTCAGGCTTATTCAGCTCAGAATGGCCAAATAGTGCATTATCTGACCAGGAAAAGACAAACTGAGACCTCAGCCACACAGACATCAAAGTTTCTTCCTTGTATTATAATAAACAAGCATAATGGTTGAAACCCATAATTTGCTGTTGGGAGACTCTTCCCTCTTGTGTGCACTGTGAGCAGTGTCAGTGTGTTAATAAGAGGTTTTCGCTGTTTTGAGCTCATTCAACTCAAATAGTGCATTATCTGACCAGGACAAGAAAAACTGAGACCTCAGCCACACAGACTGAGTTTCTTAATTTCTTATAATAAACAAGCATAATGGTTGAAACCCATAATTTGCTGTCGGGAGACTCTTTCCCTCTTGTGTGCACTGTGAGCAGTCTCAGTGTGTGAATAAGAGGTTTATTAGATGGCAAATAGTGCATTATCTGACCAGGACAAGAAAACTGAGACCTCAGCCACACAGACTGAGTTTCTTAATTTCTATTATAATAAACAAGCATAATGGTTGAAACCCATAATTTGCTGTCGGGAGACTCTTTCCCTCTTGTGTGCACTGTGAGCAGTCTCAGTGTGTGAATAAGAGGTTTTCAGGCTCATTCAGCTCAGAATGGCCAAATAGTGCATTATCTGACCAGGAAAAGAAAACTGAGACCTCAGCCACACAGACATGAAAGTTTCTTCATTATAATAAACAAACATAATGGTTGAAACCCATAATTTGCTGTCGGGAGACTCTTCCCTCTTGTGTGCACTGTGAGCATCTCAGTGTGTTAATAAGAGGTTTTCGCTGCGTTTTGAGGCTCATTCAACTCAAATAGTGCATTATCTGACCAGGAAAGAAAAACTGAGACCTCAGCCACACAAGACTGAGTTTCTTAATTTCTATAAAATAACAAGCATAATGGTTGAAACCCATAATTTGCTGTCGGGAGACTCTTTCCCTCTTGTGTGCACTGTGAGCAGTCTCAGTGTGTGAATAAGAGGTTTTCAGGCTGCAGAATGTAGTGCATTATCTGACCAGGACAAGAAAACTGAGACCTCAGCCACAAGACTGAGTTTCTTAATTTCTTTATAAAAAAAGCATAATGGTTGAAACCATAATTTGCTGTCGGGAGTCTTTCCCTCTTGTGTGCACTGTGAGCAGTCTCAGTGTGTGAATAAGAGGTTTTCAGCTCATTCGCTCAGAATGGCCAAATAGTGCATTATCTGACCAGGACAAGAAAAACTGAGACCTCAGCCACACAAGACTGAGTTTCTTAATTTCTATATAATAAACAAGCATAATGGTTGAAACCCATAATTTGCTGTCGGGAGACTCTTCCCTCTTGTGTGCACTGTGAGCATCTCAGTGTGTTAATAAGAGGTTTTCGCTGCGTTTTGAGGCTCATTCAACTCAAATAGTGCATTATCTGACCAGGACAAGAAAAACTGAGACCTCAGCCACACAAGACTGAGTTTCTTAATTTCTATTATAATAAACAAGCATAATGGTTGAAACCCATAATTTGCTGTCGGGAGACTCTTTCCCTCTTGTGTGCACTGTGAGCAGTCTCAGTGTGTGAATAAGAGGTTTTCAGGCTTATTCAGCTCAGAATGGCCAAATAGTGCATTATCTGACCAGGAAAAGACAAACTGAGACCTCAGCCACACAGACATGAAAGTTTCTTCCTTGTATTATAATAAACAAGCATAATGGTTGAAACCCATAATTTGCTGTCGGAGACTCTTTCCTCTTGTGTGCACTGTGAGCAGTCTCAGTGTGTTAATAAGAGGTTTTCGCTGCGTTTTGAGCTTATTCAACTCAAATAGTGCATTATCTGACCAGGACAAGAAAAACTGAGACCTCAGCCACACAAGACTGAGTTTCTTAATTTCTATTATAATAAACAAGCATAATGGTTGAAACCCATAATTTGCTGTCGGAGACTCTTTCCCTCTTGTGTGCACTGTGAGCAGTCTCAGTGTGTGAATAAGAGGTTTTCAGGCTCATTCAGCTCAGAATGGCCAAATAGTGCATTATCTGACCAGGACAAGAAAAACTGAGACCTCAGCCACACACAGACTGAGTTTCTTAATTTCTATTATAATAAACAAGCATAATGAAACCCATAATTTGCTGTCGGGAGACTCTTTCCCTCTTGTGTGCACTGTGAGCAGTCTCAGTGTGTTAATAAGAGGTTTTCAGCTCATTTCAAATAGTGCATTATCTGACCAGGACAAGAAAACTGAGACCTCAGCCACACAGACAGTTTCTTCCTTGTATTATAATAAACAAGCATAATGGTTGAAACCCATAATTTGCTGTCGGGAGACTCTTCCCTCTTGTGTGCACTGTGAGCAGTCTCAGTGTGTGAATAAGAGGTTTTCAGGCTCATTCAGCTCAGAATGGCCAAATAGTGCATTATCTGACCAGGACAAGAAAACTGAGACCTCAGCCACACAGACATGAAAGTTTCTTTTTTATTATAATAAACAAGCATAATGGTTGAAACCCATAATTTGCTGTCGGGAGACTCTTTCCCTCTTGTGTGCACTGAGCAGTCTCAGTGTGTTAATAAGAGGTTTTCGCTGGCTTTTGAGGCTCATTCAACTCAAATAGTGCATTATCTGACCAGGACAAGAAAACTGAGACCTCAGCCACACAGACTGAGTTTCTTTTTTGTATTATAATAAACAAGCATAATGGTTGAAACCCATAATTTGCTGTCGGGAGACTCTTTCCCTCTTGTGTGCACTGTGAGCAGTCTCAGTGTGTTAATAAGAGGTTTTCAGGCTCATTCCTCAGAATGGCCAAATAGTGCATTATCTGACCAGGACAAGAAAACTGAGACCTCAGCCACACAAGACTGAGTTTCTTAATTTCTATTATAAAAAACAAGCATAATGGTTGAAACCCATAATTTGCTGTCGGGAGACTCTTTCCCTCTTGTGTGCACTGTGAGCAGTCTCAGTGTGTGAATAAGAGGTTTTCAGGCTCATTCAGCTCAGAATGGCCAAATAGTGCATTATCTGACCAGGAAAAGAAAACTGAGACCTCAGCCACACAGACATGAGTTTCTTTTTTTTATAATAAACAAGCATATGGTTGAAACCCATAATTTGCTGTCGGAGACTCTTTCCCTCTTGTGTGCACTGTGAGCAGTCTCAGTGTGTGAATAAGAGGTTTTCGCTCGTTTTGAGGCTCATTCAACTCAAATAGTGCATTATCTGACAGGACAAGAAAAACTGAGACCTCAGCCACACAGACATGAGTTTCTTCCTTGTATTATAATAAAAGCATATGGTTGAAACCCATAATTTGCTGTCGGAGACTCTTTCCCTCTTGTGTGCACTGTGAGCAGTCTCAGTGTGTGAATAAGAGGTTTTCAGGCTCATTCAGCTCAGAATGGCCAAATAGTGCATTATCTGACCAGGACAAGAAAAACTGAGACCTCAGCCACACAAGACTGAGTTTCTTAATTTCTTTATAAAAAACAAGCATAATGGTTGAAACCCATAATTTGCTGTCGGGAGACTCTTTCCCTCTTGTGTGCACTGTGAGCAGTCTCAGTGTGTGAATAAGAGGTTTTCAGGCTCATTCAGCTCAGAATGGCCAAATAGTGCATTATCTGACCAGGACAAGAAAACTGAGACCTCAGCCACACAAGACTGAGTTTCTTAATTTCTATTATAATAAACAAGCATAATGGTTGAAACCCATAATTTGCTGTCGGAGACTCTTTCCCTCTTGTGTGCACTGTGAGCATCTCAGTGTGTTAATAAGAGGTTTTCGCTGCGTTTTGAGGCTCATTCAACTCAAATAGTGCATTATCTGACCAGGACAAGAAAAACTGAGACCAGCCACACAAGACTGAGTTTCTTAATTTCTATTATAATAAACAAGCATAATGGTTGAAACCCATAATTTGCTGTCGGGAGACTCTTTCCCTCTTGTGTGCACTGTGAGCAGTGTCAGTGTGTGAATAAGAGGTTTTCAGGCTCATTCAGCTCAGAATGGCCAAATAGTGCATTATCTGACCGGAAAAGACAAACTGAGACCTCAGCCACACAGACATCAAAGTTTCTTCCTTGTATTATAATAAAAAGCATAATGGTTGAAACCCATAATTTGCTGTCGGGAGACTCTTTCCTCTTGTGTGCACTGTGAGCAGTCTCAGTGTGTTAATAAGAGGTTTTCGCTGCGTTTTGAGCTTATTCAACTCAAATAGTGTATTATCTGACAGGACAAGAAAAACTGAGACCTCAGCCACACAAGACTGAGTTTCTTAATTTCTATTATAATAAACAAGCATAATGGTTGAAACCCATAATTTGCTGTCGGGAGACTCTTTCCCTCTTGTGTGCACTGTGAGCAGTCTCAGTGTGTGAATAAGAGGTTTTCAGGCTCATTCTGCTCAGAAGGGCCAAATAGTGCATTATCTGACCAGGACAAGAAAAACTGAGACCTCAGCCACACAAGACTGAGTTTCTTAATTTCTATAATAAACAAGCATAATGGTTGAAACCCATAATTTGCTGTCGGGAGACTCTTTCCCTCTTGTGTGCACTGTGAGCAGTGTCAGTGTGTGAATAAGAGTTTTCAGGCTTATTCAGCTCAGAATGGCCAAATAGTGCATTATCTGACCAGGAAAAGACAAACTGAGACCTCAGCCACACAGACATCAAAATTTCTTCCTTGTATTATAATAAACAAACATAATGGTTGAAACCCATAATTTGCTGTTGGGAGTTTCCCTCTTGTGTGCACTGTGAGCATCTCAGTGTGTTAATAAGAGGTTTTCGCTGCGTTTTGAGGCTCATTCAACTCAAAATAGTGCATTATCTGACCAGGACAAGAAAAACTGAGACCTCAGCCACACAAGACTGAGTTTCTTAATTTCTATTAAAAATAAACAAGCATAATGGTTGAAACCCATAATTTGCTGTCGGGAGACTCTTTCCCTCTTGTGTGCACTGTGAGCAGTCTCAGTGTGTGAATAAGAGGTTTTCGCTCGTTTTGAGCTCAACTCAAATAGTGCATTATCTGACAAGGACAAGAAAAACTGAGACCTCAGCCACACAAGACTGAGTTTCTTAATTTCTATTATAATAAACAAGCATAATGGTTGAAACCCATAATTTGCTGTCGGGAGACTCTTTCCCTCTTGTGTGCACTGTGAGCAGTCTCAGTGTGTGAATAAGAGGTTTTCAGGCTTATTCAGCTCAGAATGGCCAAATAGTGCATTATCTGACCAGGAAAGAAAAACTGAGACCTCAGCCACACAGACATCAAAGTTTCTTTTGTATTATAATAAACAAACATAATGGTTGAAACCCATAATTTGCTGTTGGGAGACTCTTCCCTCTTGTGTGCACTGTGAGCAGTCTCAGTGTGTTAATAAGAGGTTTTCGCAGGGTTTTGAGCTCAACTCAAATAGTGCATTATCTGACCAGGACAAGAAAAACAGACCTCAGCCACACAAGACTGAGTTTCTTAATTTCTATTATAATAAAGAAGCATAGTGGTTGAAACCCATAATTTGCTGTCGGGAGACTCTTTCCCTCTGTGTGCACTGTGAGCAGTCTCAGTGTGTGAATAAGAGGTTTTCAGGCTCATTCTGCTCAGAATGGCCAAATAGTGCATTATCTGACGAGGACAAAAAAAACTGAGACCTCAGCCACACAAGACTGAGTTTTCTTAATTTCTATTATAATAAACAAGCATAATGGTTGAAACCCATAATTTGCTGTCGGGAGACTCTTCCCTCTTGTGTGCACTGTGAGCATCTCAGTGTGTTAATAAGAGGTTTTCGCTGCTTTTTGAGGCTCATTCAACTCAAATAGTGCATTATCTGACCAGGACAAGAAAAACTGAGACCTCAGCCACACAAGACTGAGTTTCTTAATTTCTATTATAATAAACAAGCATAATGGTTGAAACCCATAATTTGTTTGGAGACTCTTCCCTCTTGTGTGCACTGTGAGCAGTCTCAGTGTGTGAATAAGAGGTTTTCAGGCTCATTCAGCTCAGAATGGCCAAATAGTGCATTATCTGACCAGGACAAGAAAAAACTGAGACCTCAGCCACACAAGACTGAGTTTCTTAATTTCTATTAAAATAAACAAGCATAATGGTTGAAACCTAATAATTTGCTGTCGGGAGACTCTTTCCCTCTTGTGTGCACTGTGAGCAGTCTCAGTGTGTGAATAAGAGGTTTTCAGGCTTATTCAGCTCAGAATGGCCAAATAGTGCATTATCTGACCAGGAAAGAAAACTGAGACCTCAGCCACACAGACATCAAAGTTTCTTCCTTGTATTATAATAAACAAACATAATGGTTGAAACCATAATTTGCTGTTGGGAGACTCTTTCCCTCTTGTGTGCACTGTGAGCAGTCTCAGTGTGTTAATAAGAGGTTTTCGCTGCGTTTTGAGGCTCATTCAACTCAAATAGTGCATTATCTGACCAGGACAAGAAAAACTGAGACCTCAGCCACACAAGACTGAGTTTCTTAATTTCTATTATAATAAACAAGCACAAATGGTTGAAACCCATAATTTGCTGTCGGGGAGACTCTTTCCCTCTTGTGTGCACTGTGAGCATCTCAGTGTGTGAATAAGAGGTTTTCGCTTTTGAGGCTCATTCAACTCAAATAGTGCATTATCTGACCAGGACAAGAAAACTGAGACCTCAGCCACACAGACATCAAAGTTTCTTCCTTGTATTATAATAAACAAGCATAATGGTTGAAACCCATAATTTGCTGTCGGAGACTCGTTCCCTCTTGTGTGCACTGTGAGCAGTCTCAGTGTGTTAATAAGAGGTTTTCTTTTGATGCTCATTCAACTCAAAATAGTGCATTATCTGACCAGGACAAGAAAAACTGAGACCTCAGCCACACAAGACTGAGTTTCTTAATTCTATATAATAAACAAGCATAATGGTTGAAACCCATAATTTGCTGTCGGGAGACTCTTTCCCTCTTGTGTGCACTGTGAGCATCTCAGTGTGTTAATAAGAGGTTTTCGCTGCGTTTTGAGGCTCATTCAACTCAAATAGTGCATTATCTGACCAGGACAAGAAAAACTGAGACCTCAGCCACACAAGACTGAGTTTCTTAATTTCTATTATAATAAACAAGCATAATGGTTGAAACCCATAATTTGCTGTCGGGAGACTCTTCCCTCTTGTGTGCACTGTGAGCAGTGTCAGTGTGTGAATAAGAGGTTTTCAGGCTCATTCAGCTCAGAATGGCCAAATAGTGCATTATCTGACCAGGACAAGAAAAACTGAGACCTCAGCCACACAAGACTGAGTTTCTTAATTTCTATTATAAAAAAGAAGCATAATGGTTGAAACCCATAATTTGCTGTCGGGAGACTCTTTCCCTCTTGTGTGCACTGTGAGCAGTCTCAGTGTGTGAATAAGAGGTTTTCAGGCTTATTCAGCTCAGAATGGCCAAATAGTGCATTATCTGACCAGGAAAAGACAAACTGAGACCTCAGCCACACAGACATCAAAGTTTCTTCCTTGTATTATAATAAACAAACATAATGGTTGAAACCCATAATTTGCTGTCGGGAGACTCTTCCCTCTTGTGTGCACTGTGAGCATCTCAGTGTGTTAATAAGAGGTTTCGCTGCGTTTTGGCTCATTCAACTCAAATAGTGCATTATCTGACCAGGACAAGAAAAACTGAGACCTCAGCCACACAAGACTGAGTTTCTTAATTTCTATTAAAATAAACAAGCATAATGTTGAAACCCATAATTTGCTGTCGGAGACTCTTCCCTCTTGTGTGCACTGTGAGCAGTCTCAGTGTGTGAATAAGAGGTTTTCAGGCTCATTCAGCTCAGAATGGCCAAATAGTGCATTATCTGACCAGGAAAGAAAACTGAGACCTCAGCCACACAGACATGTTTCTTCCTTGTATATAAAAACAAGCATAATGGTTGAAACCCATAATTTGCTGTCGGGAGACTCTTTCCCTCTTGTGTGCACTGTGAGCAGTGTCAGTGTGTTAATAAGAGGTTTTCGCTTTTGAGCTTATTCAAAAATAGTGTATTATCTGACCAGGACAAGAAAAACTGAGACCTCAGCCACACAAGACTGAGTTTCTTAATTTCTATTAAAATAAACAAGCATAATGGTTGAAACCCATAATTTGCTGTCGGGAGACTCTTTCCCTCTTGTGTGCACTGTGAGCAGTCTCAGTGTGTGAATAAGAGGTTTTCAGGCTCATTCAGCTCAGAATGGCCAAATAGTGCATTATCTGACCAGGACAAGAAAAACTGAGACCTCAGCCACACAAGACTGAGTTTCTTAATTTCTAGTATAAATAAACAAGCATAATGGTTGAAACCCATAATTTGCTGTCGGGAGACTCTTTCCCTCTTGTGTGCACTGTGAGCATCTCAGTGTGTTAATAAGAGGTTTTCGCTGCGTTTTGAGGCTCATTCAACTCAAATAGTGCATTATCTGACCAGGACAAGAAAACTGAGACCTCAGCCACACAAGACTGAGTTTCTTAATTTCTATTATAATAAACAAGCATAATGTTGAAACCCATAATTTGCTGTCGGAGACTCTTTCCCTCTTGTGTGCACTGTGAGCAGTCTCAGTGTGTGAATAAGAGGTTTTCAGGCTCATTCAGCTCAGAATGGCCAAATAGCATTATCTGACCAGGACAAGAAAAACTGAGACCTCAGCCACACAAGACTGAGTTTCTTAATTTCTATTAAAATAAACAAGCATAATGGTTGAAACCCATAATTTGCTGTCGGGAGACTCTTTCCCTCTTGTGTGCACTGTGAGCAGTCTCAGTGTGTGAATAAGAGGTTTTCGGCTTATTCAGCTCAGAATGGCCAAATAGTGCATTATCTGACCAGGAAAAAGAAAACTGAGACCTCAGCCACACAGACATGTTTCTTCCTTGTTATAATAAACAAGCATAATGGTTGAAACCCATAATTTGCTGTCGGGAGACTCTTTCCCTCTTGTGTGCACTGTGAGCAGTCTCAGTGTGTTAATAAGAGGTTTTCGGCGTTTTGAGGCTCATTCAACTCAAATAGTGCATTATCTGACCAGGACAAGAAAAACTGAGACCTCAGCCACACAAGACTGAGTTTCTTAATTTATTATAATAAACAAGCATAATGGTTGAAACCCATAATTTGCTGTCGGGAGACTCTTTCCCTCTTGTGTGCACTGTGAGCAGTCTCAGTGTGTGAATAAGAGGTTTTCGGCTTTTGAGCTCAGAACTCAAAATAGTGCATTATCTGACCAGGACAAGAAAACTGAGACCTCAGCCACACAGACATGAGTTTCTTAATTTATTATAATAAACAAGCATAATGGTTGAAACCCATAATTTGCTGTCGGGAGACTCTTTCCCTCTTGTGTGCACTGTGAGCAGTCTCAGTGTGTTAATAAGAGGTTTTCGCTTTTGAGCTCATTCAACTCAAATAGTGCATTATCTGACCAGGACAAGAAAAACTGAGACCTCAGCCACACAAGACTGAGTTTCTTAATTTCTATTATAATAAACAAGCATAATGGTTGAAACCCATAATTTGCTGTCGGGAGACTCTTTCCCTCTTGTGTGCACTGTGAGCAGTGTCAGTGTGTGAATAAGAGGTTTTCAGGCTTATTCAGCTCAGAATGGCCAAATAGTGCATTATCTGACCAGGAAAAGAAAAACTGAGACCTCAGCCACACAGACTCAAAGTTTCTTAATTGTATTATAATAAACAAGCATAATGGTTGAAACCCATAATTTGCTGTCGGAGACTCTTTCCCTCTTGTGTGCACTGTGAGCAGTCTCAGTGTGTTAATAAGAGGTTTTCGCTGCGTTTTGAGGCTCATTCAACTCAAATAGTGCATTATCTGACCAGGACAAGAAAAACTGAGACCTCAGCCACACAAGACTGAGTTTCTTAATTTCTATTAAAATAAACAAGCATAATGTTGAAACCCATAATTTGCTGTCGGGAGACTCTTTCCCTCTTGTGTGCACTGTGAGCAGTCTCAGTGTGTGAATAAGAGGTTTTCAGGCTCATTCAGCTCAGAATGGCCAAATAGTGCATTATCTGACCAGGACAAGAAAAACTGAGACCTCAGCCACACAGATGAGTTTCTTAATTTCTATTATAATAAACAAGCATAATGGTTGAAACCCATAATTTGCTGTCGGGAGACTCTTTCCCTCTTGTGTGCACTGTGAGCAGTCTCAGTGTGTGAATAAGAGGTTTTCAGGCTTATTCAGCTCAGAATGGCCAAATAGTGCATTATCTGACCAGGAAAAGACAAACTGAGACCTCAGCCACACAGACATCAAAGTTTCTTCCTTGTATTATAATAAACAAGCATAATGGTTGAAACCCATAATTTGCTGTTGGGAGACTCTTCCCTCTTGTGTGCACTGTGAGCAGTGTCAGTGTGTTAATAAGAGGTTTTCAGGTTTGAGCTCATTCAACTCAAATAGTGCATTATCTGACCAGGACAAGAAAAACTGAGACCTCAGCCACACAAGACTGAGTTTCTTAATTTCTATTAAAATAAACAAGCATAATGTTGAAACCCATAATTTGCTGTCGGGAGACTCTTTCCCTCTTGTGTGCACTGTGAGCAGTCTCAGTGTGTGAATAAGAGGTTTTCAGGCTCATTCTGCTCAGAATGGCCAAATAGTGCATTATCTGACCAGGACAAGAAAACTGAGACCTCAGCCACACAAGACTGAGTTTCTTAATTTCTATTATAATAAACAAGCATAATGGTTGAAACCCATAATTTGCTGTCGGGAGACTCTTTCCCTCTTGTGTGCACTGTGAGCAGTCTCAGTGTGTGAATAAGAGGTTTTCAGGCTCATTCAGCTCAGAATGGCCAAATAGTGCATTATCTGACCAGGACAAAAAAAACTGAGACCTCAGCCACACAAGACTGAGTTTCTTAATTTCTATTATAATAAACAAGCATAATGGTTGAAACCCATAATTTGCTGTCGGGAGACTCTTTCCCTCTTGTGTGCACTGTGAGCATCTCAGTGTGTTAATAAGAGGTTTTCGCTGCGTTTTGAGGCTCATTCAACTCAAATAGTGCATTATCTGACCAGGACAAGAAAAACTGAGACCTCAGCCACACAAGACTGAGTTTCTTAATTTCTATTATAATAAACAAGCATAATGGTTGAAACCCATAATTTGCTGTCGGAGACTCTTTCCCTCTTGTGTGCACTGTGAGCAGTCTCAGTGTGTGAATAAGAGGTTTTCAGGCTCATTCAGCTCAGAATGGCCAAATAGTGCATTATCTGACCAGGACAAGAAAAACTGAGACCTCAGCCACACAAGACTGAGTTTCTTAATTTCTATTATAAACAAGCATAATGGTTGAAACCCATAATTTGCTGTCGGGAGACTCTTTCCCTCTTGTGTGCACTGTGAGCAGTCTCAGTGTGAATAAGAGGTTTTCAGGCTTATTCAGCTCAGAATGGCCAAATAGTGCATTATCTGACCAGGAAAAGACAAACTGAGATCAGCCACACAGACATCAAAGTTTCTTCCTTGTATTATAATAAAAACATAATGTTGAAACCCATAATTTGCTGTTGGGAGACTCTTCCCTCTTGTGTGCACTGTGAGCATCTCAGTGTGTTAATAAGAGGTTTTCGCTGCGTTTTGAGGCTCATTCAACTCAAATAGTGCATTATCTGACCAGGACAAGAAAAACTGAGACCTCAGCCACACAAGACTGAGTTTCTTAATTTCTATTATAATAAACAAGCATAATGGTTGAAACCCATAATTTGAGACTCTTCCCTCTTGTGTGCACTGTGAGCAGTCTCAGTGTGTGAATAAGAGGTTTTCAGGCTCATTTGGCTCAGAATGGCCAAATAGTGCATTATCTGACCAGGAGAAAACTGAGACCTCAGCCACACAGACTGAGTTTCTTATTTATTATAATAAACAAGCATATGGTTGAAACCCATAATTTGCTGTCGGGAGACTCTTTCCCTCTTGTGTGCACTGTGAGCAGTCTCAGTGTGTTAATAAGAGGTTTTCGCTGGGTTTTGAGGCTCATTCAACTCAAATAGTGCATTATCTGACCAGGACAAAGAAAAACTGAGACCTCAGCCACACAGACTGAGTTTCTTAATTGTATTATAATAAACAAGCATAATGGTTGAAACCATAATTTGCTGTCGGGAGACTCTTTCCCTCTTGTGTGCACTGTGAGCAGTCTCAGTGTGTTAATAAGAGGTTTTCAGGCTCATTCAGCTCAGAATGGCCAAATAGTGCATTATCTGACCAGGACAAGAAAAACTGAGACCTCAGCCACACAAGACTGAGTTTCTTAATTTCTATTATAAAAAACAAGCATAATGGTTGAAACCCATAATTTGCTGTCGGGAGACTCTTTCCCTCTTGTGTGCACTGTGAGCAGTCTCAGTGTGTGAATAAGAGGTTTTCAGGCTCATTCTGCTCAGAATGGCCAAATAGTGCATTATCTGACCAGGAAAAGACAAACTGAGACCTCAGCCACACAGACTGTTTCTTAATTTCTATAATAAACAAACATAATGGTTGAAACCCATAATTTGCTGTCGGAGACTCTTTCCCTCTTGTGTGCACTGTGAGCATCTCAGTGTGTTAATAAGAGGTTTTCGCTGCGTTTTGAGGCTCATTCAACTCAAATAGTGCATTATCTGACCAGGACAAGAAAAACTGAGACCTCAGCCACACAAGACTGAGTTTCTTAATTTCTATTAAAATAAACAAGCATAATGTTGAAACCCATAATTTTGCTGTCGGGAGACTCTTTCCCTCTTGTGTGCACTGTGAGCAGTCTCAGTGTGTGAATAAGAGGTTTTCAGGCTCATTCAGCTCAGAATGGCCAAATAGTGCATTATCTGACCAGGACAAGAAAAACTGAGACCTCAGCCACACAAGACTGAGTTTCTTAATTTCTATTATAATAAACAAGCATAATGGTTGAAACCCATAATTTGCTGTCGGGAGACTCTTTCCCTCTTGTGTGCACTGTGAGCAGTCTCAGTGTGTGAATAAGAGGTTTTCAGGCTTATTCAGCTCAGAATGGCCAAATAGTGCATTATCTGACCAGGAAAAAAAACTGAGACCTCAGCCACACAGACATCAAGTTTCTTCCTTGTATTATAATAAACAAGCATAATGGTTGAAACCCATAATTTGCTGTCGGGAGACTCTTTCCCTCTTGTGTGCACTGTGAGCAGTCTCAGTGTGTTAATAAGAGGTTTTCGCTTTTGAGCTCATTCAACTCAAATAGTGCATTATCTGACCAGGACAAGAAAAACTGAGACCTCAGCCACACAAGACTGAGTTTCTTAATTTCTATTAAAATAAACAAGCATAATGGTTGAAACCCATAATTTGCTGTCGGGAGACTCTTTCCCTCTTGTGTGCACTGTGAGCAGTCTCAGTGTGTGAATAAGAGGTTTTCAGGCTCATTCTGCTCAGAATGGCCAAATAGTGCATTATCTGACCAGGACAAGAAAACTGAGACCTCAGCCACACAAGACTGAGTTTCTTAATTTCTATTATAATAAAAGCATAATGGTTGAAACCCATAATTTGCTGTCGGGAGACTCTTTCCCTCTTGTGTGCACTGTGAGCAGTCTCAGTGTGTGAATAAGAGGTTTTCAGGCTCATTCAGCTCAGAATGGCCAAATAGTGCATTATCTGACCAGGACAAAAAAACTGAGACCTCAGCCACACAAGACTGAGTTTCTTAATTTCTATATAATAACAAGCATAATGGTTGAAACCCATAATTTGCTGTCGGGAGACTCTTTCCCTCTTGTGTGCACTGTGAGCATCTCAGTGTGTTAATAAGAGGTTTTCGCTGCGTTTTGAGGCTCATTCAACTCAAATAGTGCATTATCTGACCAGGACAAGAAAAACTGAGACCTCAGCCACACAAGACTGAGTTTCTTAATTTCTATTATAATAAACAAGCATAATGGTTGAAACCCATAATTTGCTGTCGGGAGACTCTTTCCCTCTTGTGTGCACTGTGAGCAGTCTCAGTGTGTGAATAAGAGGTTTTCAGGCTCATTTGCTCAGAATGGCCAAATAGTGCATTATCTGACCAGGACAAGAAAAACTGAGACCTCAGCCACACAAGACTGAGTTTCTTAATTTCTATTAAAATAAACAAGCATAATGGTTGAAACCCATAATTTGCTGTCGGGAGACTCTTTCCCTCTTGTGTGCACTGTGAGCAGTCTCAGTGTGTGAATAAGAGGTTTTCAGGCTTATTCAGCTCAGAATGGCCAAATAGTGCATTATCTGACCAGGAAAAAGACAAACTGAGACCTCAGCCACACAGACATCAAAGTTTCTTCCTTGTATTATAATAAACAAACATAATGGTTGAAACCCATAATTTGCTGTTGGGAGACTCTTCCCTCTTGTGTGCACTGTGAGCATCTCAGTGTGTTAATAAGAGGTTTTCGCTGCGTTTTGAGGCTCATTCAACTCAAATAGTGCATTATCTGACCAGGACAAGAAAAACTGAGACCTCAGCCACACAAGACTGAGTTTCTTAATTTCTATTATAATAAACAAGCATAATGGTTGAAACCCATAATTTGCTGTCGGAGACTCTTCCCTCTTGTGTGCACTGTGAGCAGTCTCAGTGTGTGAATAAGAGGTTTTCAGGCTCATTTAGCTCAGAATGGCCAAATAGTGCATTATCTGACCAGGACAAGAAAACTGAGACCTCAGCCACACAAGACTGAGTTTCTTAATTTCTATTAAAATAAACAAGCATAATGGTTGAAACCCATAATTTGCTGTCGGGAGACTCTTTCCCTCTTGTGTGCACTGTGAGCAGTCTCAGTGTGTGAATAAGAGGTTTTCAGGCTTATTCAGCTCAGAATGGCCAAATAGTGCATTATCTGACCAGGAAAAGACAAACTGAGACCTCAGCCACACAGACATCAAAGTTTCTTCCTTGTATTATAATAAACAAACATAATGGTTGAAACCCATAATTTGCTGTCGGGAGACTCTTCCCTCTTGTGTGCACTGTGAGCAGTCTCAGTGTGTTAATAAGAGGTTTTCGCAGGGTTTTGAGCTTATTCAACTCAAATAGTGCATTATCTGACCAGGACAAGAAAACTGAGACCTCAGCCACACAGACTGAGTTTCTTATTTCTATTATAATAAACAAGCATAATGGTTGAAACCCATAATTTGCTGTCGGGAGACTCTTTCCCTCTTGTGTGCACTGTGAGCAGTCTCAGTGTGTGAATAAGAGGTTTATTTTGAGGCTCAGGCAAATAGTGCATTATCTGACCAGGACAAGAAAAACTGAGACCTCAGCCACACAGACTGAGTTTCTTAATTTCTATTATAATAAACAAGCATAATGGTTGAAACCCATAATTTGCTGTCGGAGACTCTTTCCCTCTTGTGTGCACTGTGAGCAGTCTCAGTGTGTGAATAAGAGGTTTTTCAGGCTCATTCACTCAGAATGGCCAAATAGTGCATTATCTGACCAGGACAAGAAAAACTGAGACCTCAGCCACACAAGACTGAGTTTCTTAATTTCTGTTAAAAAAACAAGCATAATGGTTGAAACCCATAATTTGCTGTCGGGAGACTCTTTCCCTCTTGTGTGCACTGTGAGCAGTCTCAGTGTGTGAATAAGAGGTTTTCAGGCTCATTCTGCTCAGAATGGCCAAAATAGTGCATTATCTGACCAGGACAAGAAAACTGAGACCTCAGCCACACAAGACTGAGTTTCTTAATTTCTATATAATAAACAAGCATAATGGTTGAAACCCATAATTTGCTGTCGGGAGACTCTTTCCCTCTTGTGTGCACTGTGAGCATCTCAGTGTGTTAATAAGAGGTTTTCGCTGCGTTTTGAGGCTCATTCAACTCAAATAGTGCATTATCTGACCAGGACAAGAAAAACTGAGACCTCAGCCACACAAGACTGAGTTTCTTAATTTCTATTATAATAAACAAGCATAATGGTTGAAACCCATAATTTGCTGTCGGGAGACTCTTTCCCTCTTGTGTGCACTGTGAGCAGTCTCAGTGTGTGAATAAGAGGTTTTCAGGCTCTTCAGCTCAGAATGGCCAAATAGTGCATTATCTGACCAGGAAAAGAAAACTGAGACCTCAGCCACACAGACTGAGTTTCTTCCTTTATTATAATAAACAAGCATAATGGTTGAAACCCATAATTTGCTGTCGGAGACTCTTTCCCTCTTGTGTGCACTGTGAGCAGTCTCAGTGTGTTAATAAGAGGTTTTCGCTGCGTTTTGAGGCTCATTCAACTCAAATAGTGCATTATCTGACCAGGACAAGAAAAACTGAGACCTCAGCCACACAAGACTGAGTTTCTTAATTTCTATTATAATAAACAAGCATAATGGTTGAAACCCATAATTTGCTGTCGGGAGACTCTTTCCCTCTTGTGTGCACTGTGAGCAGTCTCAGTGTGTGAATAAGAGGTTTTCAGGCTCATTCAGCTCAGAATGGCCAAATAGTGCATTATCTGACCAGGACAAGAAAAACTGAGACCTCAGCCACACAAGACTGAGTTTCTTAATTTGTATTATAATAAACAAGCATAATGGTTGAAACCCATAATTTGCTGTCGGGAGACTCTTTCCCTCTTGTGTGCACTGTGAGCAGTCTCAGTGTGTTAATAAGAGGTTTTCGCTGCGTTTTGAGGCTTATTCAACTCAAATAGTGCATTATCTGACCAGGACAAGAAAAACTGAGACCTCAGCCACACAAGACTGAGTTTCTTAATTTATTATAATAAACAAGCATAATGGTTGAAACCCATAATTTGCTGTCGGGAGACTCTTTCCCTCTTGTGTGCACTGTGAGCAGTCTCAGTGTGTGAATAAGAGGTTTTCAGGCTCATTCAGCTCAGAATGGCCAAATAGTGCATTATCTGACCAGGACAAGAAAAACTGAGACCTCAGCCACACAAGACTGAGTTTCTTAATTTCTATTATAATAAACAAGCATAATGGTTGAAACCCATAATTTGCTGTCGGGAGACTCTTTCCCTCTTGTGTGCACTGTGAGCAGTCTCAGTGTGTGAATAAGAGGTTTTCAGGCTCATTTGCTCAGAATGGCCAAATAGTGCATTATCTGACCAGGACAAGAAAAACTGAGACCTCAGCCACACAAGACTGAGTTTCTTAATTTCTATTATAATAAACAAGCATAATGGTTGAAACCCATAATTTGCTGTCGGGAGACTCTTTCCCTCTTGTGTGCACTGTGAGCAGTCAGTGTGTTAATAGAGGTTTTCGCATTTTGAGCTTATTCAACTCAAATAGTGCATTATCTGACCAGGAAAAGAAAAACTGAGACCTCAGCCACACAAGACTGAGTTTCTTAATTTCTATTATAATAAACAAGCATAATGGTTGAAACCCATAATTTGCTGTCGGGAGACTCTTTCCCTCTTGTGTGCACTGTGAGCAGTCTCAGTGTGTGAATAAGAGGTTTTCAGGCTCATTCAGCTCAGAATGGCCAAATAGTGCATTATCTGACCAGGAAAGAAAAACTGAGACCTCAGCCACACAGACATGAGTTTCTTTTTGTATTATAATAAAAAGCATAATGGTTGAAACCCATAATTTGCTGTCGGAGACTCTTTCCCTCTTGTGTGCACTGTGAGCAGTCTCAGTGTGTGAATAAGAGGTTTTCGCTGCGTTTTGAGGCTCATTCAACTCAAATAGTGCATTATCTGACAGGACAAGAAAAACTGAGACCTCAGCCCACAAGGCTGAGTTTCTTAATTTCTATTTAATAAACAAGCATAATGGTTGAAACCCATAATTTGCTGTCGGGAGACTCTTTCCCTCTTGTGTGCACTGTGAGCAGTGTCAGTGTGTGAATAAGAGGTTTTCAGGCTCATTCAGCTCAGAATGGCCAAATAGTGCATTATCTGACCAGGAAAAGACAAACTGAGACCTCAGCCACACAGACATGAAAGTTTCTTCCTTGTATTATAATAAACAAGCATAATGGTTGAAACCCATAATTTGCTGTCGGGAGACTCTTTCCCTCTTGTGTGCACTGTGAGCAGTCTCAGTGTGTGAATAAGAGGTTTTCAGGGCTCCAAATAGTGCATTATCTGACCAGGACAAGAAAAACTGACCTCAGCCACACAAGACTGAGTTTCTTAATTTCTATTAAAATAAACAAGCATAATGGTTGAAACCCATAATTTGCTGTCGGGAGACTCTTTCCCTCTTGTGTGCACTGTGAGCAGTCTCAGTGTGAATAAGAGGTTTTCAGGCTCATTCAGCTCAGAATGGCCAAATAGTGCATTATCTGACCAGGACAAGAAAAACTGAGACCTCAGCCACACAAGACTGAGTTTCTTAATTTCTATTATAATAAACAAGCATAATGGTTGAAACCCATAATTTGCTGTCGGAGACTCTTTCCCTCTTGTGTGCACTGTGAGCAGTCTCAGTGTGTGAATAAGAGGTTTTCAGGCTCATTCAGCTCAGAATGGCCAAATAGTGCATTATCTGACCAGGAAAAGAAAACTGAGACTCAGCCACACAGACTGAGTTTCTTCTATTATAATAAACAAGCATAATGGTTGAAACCCATAATTTGCTGTCGGGAGACTCTTTCCCTCTTGTGTGCACTGTGAGCAGTCTCAGTGTGTGAATAAGAGGTTTTCGCTGCTTTGAGGCTTATTCAACTCAAATAGTGCATTATCTGACCAGGACAAGAAAAACTGAGACCTCAGCCACACAAGACTGAGTTTCTTAATTTCTATTAAAATAAACAAGCATAATGGTTGAAACCCATAATTTGCTGTCGGGAGACTCTTTCCCTCTTGTGTGCACTGTGAGCAGTCTCAGTGTGTGAATAAGAGGTTTTCAGGCTCATTCAGCTCAGAATGGCCAAATAGTGCATTATCTGACCAGGACAAGAAAAACTGAGACCTCAGCCACACAAGACTGAGTTTCTTAATTTCTATTATAATAAACAAGCATAATGGTTGAAACCCATAATTTGCTGTCGGGAGACTCTTTCCCTCTTGTGTGCACTGTGAGCACAGTGTGTAATAAGAGGTTTTCGCTGCGTTTTGAGGCTCATTCAACTCAAATAGTGCATTATCTGACCAGGACAAGAAAAACTGAGACCTCAGCCACACAAGACTGAGTTTCTTAATTTCTATTATAATAAACAAGCATAATGGTTGAAACCCATAATTTGCTGTCGGGAGACTCTTTCCCTCTTGTGTGCACTGTGAGCAGTGTCAGTGTGTGAATAAGAGGTTTTCAGGCTCATTCAGCTCAGAATGGCCAAATAGTGCATTATCTGACCAGGACAAGAAACTGAGACCTCAGCCACACAGACAGTTTCTTCCTTGTATTATAATAAACAAGCATAATGGTTGAAACCCATAATTTGCTGTCGGGAGACTCTTTCCCTCTTGTGTGCACTGTGAGCAGTCTCAGTGTGTAATAAGAGGTTTTCGGCGTTTTGAGGCTCATTCAACTCAAATAGTGCATTATCTGACCAAGGACAAGAAAAACTGAGACCTCAGCCACACAAGACTGAGTTTCTTAATTTCTATTATAATAAACAAGCATAATGGTTGAAACCCATAATTTGCTGTCGGGAGACTCTTTCCCTCTTGTGTGCACTGTGAGCAGTGTCAGTGTGTGAATAAGAGGTTTTCAGGCTCATTCAGCTCAGAATGGCCAAATAGTGCATTATCTGACCAGGAAAGACAAACTGAGACCTCAGCCACACAGACATGAGTTTCTTCCTTGTATTATAATAAACAAGCATAATGGTTGAAACCCATAATTTGCTGTCGGAGACTCTTTCCCTCTTGTGTGCACTGTGAGCAGTCTCAGTGTGTGAATAAGAGGTTTTCGCTCATTTTGCTCAAATGGCCAAATAGTGCATTATCTGACCAGGACAAGAAAACTGAGACCTCAGCCACACAAGACTGAGTTTCTTAATTTCTATTATAATAAACAAGCATAATGGTTGAAACCCATAATTTGCTGTCGGGAGACTCTTTCCCTCTTGTGTGCACTGAGCATCTCAGTGTGTTAATAAGAGGTTTTCGGCGTTTTGAGGCTCATTCAACTCAAATAGTGCATTATCTGACCAGGACAAGAAAAACTGAGACCTCAGCCACACAAGACTGAGTTTCTTAATTTCTATTAAAATAAACAAGCATAATGGTTGAAACCCATAATTTGCTGTCGGGAGACTCTTTCCCTCTTGTGTGCACTGTGAGCAGTCTCAGTGTGTGAATAAGAGGTTTTCAGGCTTTCAGCTCAGAATGGCCAAATAGTGCATTATCTGACCAGGAAAAGAAAACTGAGACCTCAGCCACACAGACATGAGTTTCTTTTCTATTATAATAAACAAGCATAATGGTTGAAACCCATAATTTGCTGTCGGGAGACTCTTTCCCTCTTGTGTGCACTGTGAGCAGTCTCAGTGTGTGAATAAGAGGTTTTCAGGCTCATTCAGCTCAGAATGGCCAAATAGTGCATTATCTGACCAGGAAAAGAAAAACTGAGACCTCAGCCACACAGACATCAAAGTTTCTTCTTGTATTATAATAAACAAGCATAATGGTTGAAACCCATAATTTGCTGTCGGGAGACTCTTCCCTCTTGTGTGCACTGTGAGCAGTCTCAGTGTGTTAATAAGAGGTTTTCGCATTTGAGCTCAACTCAAATAGTGCATTATCTGACCAGGACAAGAAAAACTGAGACCTCAGCCACACAAGACTGAGTTTCTTAATTTCTATTAAAATAAACAAGCATAATGGTTGAAACCCATAATTTGCTGTCGGGAGACTCTTTCCCTCTTGTGTGCACTGTGAGCAGTCTCAGTGTGTGAATAAGAGGTTTTCAGGCTCATTCTGCTCAGAATGGCCAAATAGTGCATTATCTGACCAGGACAAGAAAACTGAGACCTCAGCCACACAAGACTGAGTTTCTTAATTTCTATTATAATAAACAAGCATAATGGTTGAAACCCATAATTTGCTGTCGGGAGACTCTTTCCCTCTTGTGTGCACTGTGAGCAGTCTCAGTGTGTGAATAAGAGGTTTTCAGGCTTATTCAGCTCAGAATGGCCAAATAGTGCATTATCTGACCAGGAAAAGAAAAACTGAGACCTCAGCCACACAGACATCAAAGTTTCTTCCTTGTATTATAATAAACAAACATAATGGTTGAAACCCATAATTTGCTGTTGGGAGACTCTTTCCCTCTTGTGTGCACTGTGAGCATCTCAGTGTGTTAATAAGAGGTTTTCGCTGCGTTTTGAGGCTCATTCAACTCAAATAGTGCATTATCTGACCAGGACAAGAAAAACTGAGACCTCAGCCACACAAGACTGAGTTTTTAATTTCTATTAAAATAAACAAGCATAATGGTTGAAACCATAATTTGCTGTCGGGAGACTCTTTCCCTCTTGTGTGCACTGTGAGCAGTCTCAGTGTGTGAATAAGAGGTTTTTTTTGAGGCTTATTCAACTCAAATAGTGCATTATCTGACAGGACAAGAAAAACTGAGACCTCAGCCACACAAGACTGAGTTTCTTAATTTCTATTATAATAAACAAGCATAATGGTTGAAACCCATAATTTGCTGTCGGGAGACTCTTTCCCTCTTTGTGTGCACTGTGAGCAGTCTCAGTGTGTGAATAAGAGGTTTTCAGGCTCATTCTGCTCTCAAATGGCAAATAGTGCATTATCTGACCAGGACAAGAAAAACTGAGACCTCAGCCACACAAGACTGAGTTTCTTAATTTCTATTATAATAAACAAGCATAATGGTTGAAACCCATAATTTGCTGTCGGGAGACTCTTTCCCTCTTGTGTGCACTGTGAGCAGTCTCAGTGTGTGAATAAGAGGTTTTCAGGCTCATTCAGCTCAGAATGGCCAAATAGTGCATTATCTGACCAGGAAAAGAAAACTGAGACCTCAGCCACACAGACATCAAAGTTTCTTCCTTGTATTATAATAAACAAGCATAATGGTTGAAACCCATAATTTGCTGTCGGGAGACTCTTTCCCTCTTGTGTGCACTGTGAGCAGTCTCAGTGTGTGAATAAGAGGTTTTCGCAGGCTTTTGAGCTCATTCAACTCAAATAGTGCATTATCTGACCAGGACAAGAAAAACTGAGACCTCAGCCACACAAACTGAGTTTCTTAATTTCTATTAAAATAAACAAGCATAATGGTTGAAACCCATAATTTGCTGTCGGGAGACTCTTTCCCTCTTGTGTGCACTGTGAGCAGTCTCAGTGTGTGAATAAGAGGTTTTCAGGCTCATTTGCTCAGAATGGCCAAATAGTGCATTATCTGACCAGGACAAGAAAACTGAGACCTCAGCCACACAAGACTGAGTTTCTTAATTTCTATTATAATAAACAAGCATAATGGTTGAAACCCATAATTTGCTGTCGGGAGACTCTTTCCCTCTTGTGTGCACTGTGAGCATCTCAGTGTGTGAATAAGAGGTTTTCGCTTTGCTCAGAATCAAATAGTGCATTATCTGACCAGGACAAGAAAAACTGAGACCTCAGCCACACAAGACTGAGTTTCTTAATTTCTATTAAAATAAACAAGCATAATGGTTGAAACCCATAATTTGCTGTCGGGAGACTCTTTCCCTCTTGTGTGCACTGTGAGCAGTGTCAGTGTGTGAATAAGAGGTTTTCAGGCTTATTCAGCTCAGAATGGCCAAATAGTGCATTATCTGACCAGGAAAAGACAAACTGAGACCTCAGCCACACAGACATCAAAGTTTCTTCCTTGTATTATAATAAACAAACATAATGGTTGAAACCCATAATTTGCTGTTGGGAGACTCTTTCCCTCTTGTGTGCACTGTGAGCATCTCAGTGTGTTAATAAGAGGTTTTCGCTGCGTTTTGAGGCTCATTCAACTCAAATAGTGCATTATCTGACAGGACAAGAAAAACTGAGACCTCAGCCACACAAGACTGAGTTTCTTAATTTCTATTATAATAAACAAGCATAATGGTTGAAACCCATAATTTGCTGTCGGGAGACTCTTTCCCTCTTGTGTGCACTGTGAGCAGTGTCAGTGTGTGAATAGAGGTTTTCAGGCTCATTCAGCTCAGAATGGCCAAATAGTGCATTATCTGACCAGGACAAGAAAACTGAGACCTCAGCCACACAAGACTGAGTTTCTTAATTTCTAGTATAATAAACAAGCATAATGGTTGAAACCCATAATTTGCTGTCGGGAGACTCTTTCCCTCTTGTGTGCACTGTGAGCATCTCAGTGTGTTAATAAGAGGTTTTCGCTGCGTTTTGAGGCTCATTCAACTCAAATAGTGCATTATCTGACCAGGACAAGAAAAACTGAGACCTCAGCCACACAAGACTGAGTTTCTTAATTTCTATTAAAATAAACAAGCATAATGGTTGAAACCCATAATTTGCTGTCGGGAGACTCTTTCCCTCTTGTGTGCACTGTGAGCAGTGTCAGTGTGTGAATAAGAGGTTTTCAGGCTTATTCAGCTCAGAATGGCCAAATAGTGCATTATCTGACCAGGAAAAGAAAACTGAGACCTCAGCCACACAAGACTGAGTTTCTTCCTTCTATTATAATAAACAAGCATAATGGTTGAAACCCATAATTTGCTGTCGGGAGACTCTTTCCCTCTTGTGTGCACTGTGAGCAGTCTCAGTGTGTTAATAAGAGGTTTTCGCTTTTTGAGGCTCATTCAACTCAAATAGTGCATTATCTGACCAGGACAAGAAAAACTGAGACCTCAGCCACACAAGACTGAGTTTCTTAATTTCTATTATAATAAACAAGCATAATGGTTGAAACCCATAATTTGCTGTCGGGAGACTCTTTCCCTCTTGTGTGCACTGTGAGCAGTGTCAGTGTGTGAATAAGAGGTTTTCAGGCCTCATTTAGCTCAGAATGGCCAAATAGTGCATTATCTGACCAGGACAAGAAAACTGAGACCTCAGCCACACAGACTGAGTTTCTTAATTTCTAGTATAATAAACAAGCATAATGGTTGAAACCCATAATTTGCTGTCGGGAGACTCTTTCCCTCTTGTGTGCACTGTGAGCATCTCAGTGTGTTAATAAGAGGTTTTCGCTGCGTTTTGAGGCTCATTCAACTCAAATAGTGCATTATCTGACCAGGACAAGAAAAACTGAGACCTCAGCCACACAAGACTGAGTTTCTTAATTTCTATTAAAATAAACAAGCATAATGGTTGAAACCCATAATTTGCTGTCGGGAGACTCTTTCCCTCTTGTGTGCACTGTGAGCAGTCTCAGTGTGTGAATAAGAGGTTTTCAGGCTATTCAGCTCAGAATGGCCAAATAGTGCATTATCTGACCAGGAAAAGAAAACTGAGACCTCAGCCACACAGACATGAGTTTCTTCCTTGTATTATAATAAACAAACATAATGGTTGAAACCCATAATTTGCTGTCGGGAGACTCGTTCCCTCTTGTGTGCACTGTGAGCAGTCTCAGTGTGTTAATAAGAGGTTTTCAGGCTCATTCTGCTCAGAATGGCCAAATAGTGCATTATCTGACCAGGACAAGAAAAACTGAGACCTCAGCCACACAAGACTGAGTTTCTTAATTTCTAGTATAATAAACAAGCATAATGGTTGAAACCCATAATTTGCTGTCGGGAGACTCTTTCCCTCTTGTGTGCACTGTGAGCAGTCTCAGTGTGTTAATAAGAGGTTTTCGCTGCGTTTGAGGCTCATTCAACTCAAATAGTGCATTATCTGACAGGACAAGAAAAACTGAGACCTCAGCCACACAAGACTGAGTTTCTTAATTTCTATTAAAATAAACAAGCATAATAGTTGAAACCCATAATTTGCTGTCGGGAGACTCTTTCCCTCTTGTGTGCACTGTGAGCAGTCTCAGTGTGTGAATAAGAGGTTTTCAGGCTCATTCTGCTCAGAATGGCCAAATAGTGCATTATCTGACCAGGACAAGAAAAACTGAGACCTCAGCCACACAAGACTGAGTTTCTTAATTTCTATTATAATAAACAAGCATAATGGTTGAAACCCATAATTTGCTGTCGGGAGACTCTTTCCCTCTTGTGTGCACTGTGAGCAGTCTCAGTGTGTGAATAAGAGGTTTTCAGGCTTATTCAGCTCAGAATGGCCAAATAGTGCATTATCTGACCAGGAAAGACAAACTGAGACCTCAGCCACACAGACATCAAAGTTTCTTCCTTGTATTATAATAAACAACATAATGTTGAAACCCATAATTTGCTGTTGGGAGACTCTTTCCCTCTTGTGTGCACTGTGAGCATCTCAGTGTGTTAATAAGAGGTTTTCGCTGCGTTTTGAGGCTCATTCAACTCAAATAGTGCATTTATCTGACCAGGACAAGAAAAACTGAGACCTCAGCCACACAAGACTGAGTTTCTTAATTTCTATTAAAATAAACAAGCATAATGGTTGAAACCATAATTTGTCGGGAGACTCTTTCCCTCTTGTGTGCACTGTGAGCAGTCTCAGTGTGTGAATAAGAGGTTTTCAGGTTTTCAGCTCAGAATGGCCAAATAGTGCATTATCTGACCAGGACAAGAAAAACTGAGACCTCAGCCACACAAGACTGAGTTTCTTAATTTCTATTATAATAAACAAGCATAATGGTTGAAACCCATAATTTGCTGTCGGGAGACTCTTTCCCTCTTGTGTGCACTGTGAGCAGTCTCAGTGTGTAATAAGAGGTTTTCAGGCTCATTCTGCTCAGAATGGCCAAATAGTGCATTATCTGACCAGGACAAGAAAAACTGAGACCTCAGCCACACAAGACTGAGTTTCTTAATTTCTATTATAAACAAGCATAATGGTTGAAACCCATAATTTGCTGTCGGGAGACTCTTTCCCTCTTGTGTGCACTGTGAGCAGTCTCAGTGTGTGAATAAGAGGTTTTCAGGCTCATTCAGCTCAGAATGGCCAAATAGTGCATTATCTGACCAGGACAAGAAAACTGAGACCTCAGCCACACAGACATTTCAAAGTTTCTTCCTTGTATTATAATAAACAAGCATAATGGTTGAAACCCATAATTTGCTGTCGGGAGACTCTTTCCCTCTTGTGTGCACTGTGAGCAGTGTCAGTGTGTTAATAAGAGGTTTTCGCAGGGTTTTGAGCTCAACTCAAATAGTGCATTATCTGACCAGGACAAGAAAAACTGAGACCTCAGCCACACAAGACTGAGTTTCTTAATTTCTATTAAAATAAACAAGCATAATGTTGAAACCCATAATTTGCTGTCGGGAGACTCTTTCCCTCTTGTGTGCACTGTGAGCAGTCTCAGTGTGTGAATAAGAGGTTTTCAGGCTCATTCAGCTCAGAATGGCCAAATAGTGCATTATCTGACCAGGACAAAAAAACTGAGACCTCAGCCACACAAGACTGAGTTTCTTAATTTCTATTATAATAAACAAGCATAATGGTTGAAACCCATAATTTGCTGTCGGGAGACTCTTTCCCTCTTGTGTGCACTGTGAGCATCTCAGTGTGTTAATAAGAGGTTTTCGCTGCGTTTTGAGGCTCATTCAACTCAAATAGTGCATTATCTGACCAGGACAAGAAAACTGAGACCTCAGCCACACAAGACTGAGTTTCTTAATTTCTATTATAATAAACAAGCATAATGGTTGAAACCCATAATTTGCTGTCGGAGACTCTTCCCTCTTGTGTGCACTGTGAGCAGTCTCAGTGTGTGAATAAGAGGTTTTCAGGCTCATTCAGCTCAGAATGGCCAAATAGTGCATTATCTGACCAGGACAAGAAACTGAGACCTCAGCCACACAGACTGAGTTTCTTAATTTCTATTAAAATAAACAAGCATAAATGGTTGAAACCCATAATTTGCTGTCGGGAGACTCTTTCCCTCTTGTGTGCACTGTGAGCAGTCTCAGTGTGTGAATAAGAGGTTTTCAGGCTTTTCAGCTCAGAATGGCCAAATAGTGCATTATCTGACCAGGAAAAGAAAACTGAGACCTCACCACACAGACATGTTTCTTCATTATAATAAACAACATAATGCTTGAAACCCATAATTTGCTGTTGGGAGACTCTTCCCTCTTGTGTGCTGTGAGCATCTCAGTGTGTTAATAAGAGGTTTTCGCTGCGTTTTGAGGCTCATTCAACTCAAATAGTGCATTATCTGACAGACAAGAAAAACTGAGACCTCAGCCACACAAGACTGAGTTTCTTAATTTCTATTATAATAAACAAGCATAATGGTTGAAACCCATAATTTGTTGTCGGAGACTCTTTCCCTCTTGTGTGCACTGTGAGCAGTCTCAGTGTGTGAATAAGAGGTTTTCAGGCTCATTCAGCTCAGAATGGCCAAATAGTGCATTATCTGACCAGGACAAGAAAACTGAGACCTCAGCCACACAAGACTGAGTTTCTTAATTTCTATTAAATAAACAAGCATAATGGTTGAAACCCATAATTTGCTGTCGGAGACTCTTTCCCTCTTGTGTGCACTGTGAGCAGTCTCAGTGTGTGAATAAGAGGTTTTCAGGCTTATTCAGCTCAGAATGGCCAAATAGTGCATTATCTGACCAGGAAAAGACAAACTGAGACCTCAGCCACACAGACATCAAGTTTCTTTTGTATTATAATAAACAAACATAATGGTTGAAACCCATAATTTGCTGTTGGGAGACTCTTCCCTCTTGTGTGCACTGTGAGCAGTCTCAGTGTGTTAATAAGAGGTTTTTTTTGAGCTCATTCAACTCAAATAGTGCATATCTGACCAGGACAAGAAAACTGAGACCTCAGCCACACAGACTGAGTTTTTATTTGAATTATAATAAACAAGCATAATGGTTGAAACCCATAATTTGCTGTCGGGAGACTCTTTCCCTCTTGTGTGCACTGTGAGCAGTCTCAGTGTGTGAATAAGAGGTTTCGCTGCATTTTGAGGCTTATTGGCAAATATGCATTATCTGACCAGGACAAGAAAACTGAGACCTCAGCCACACAGACTGAGTTTCTTAATTTCTGTTATAATAAACAAGCATATGGTTGAAACCCATAATTTGCTGTCGGGAGACTCTTTCCCTCTTGTGTGCACTGTGAGCAGTCTCAGTGTGTGAATAAGAGGTTTTCAGGCTCATTCATCAGAATGGCAAATAGTGCATTATCTGACCAGGACAAGAAAACTGAGACCTCAGCCACACAGACTGAGTTTCTTTTCTATTATAATAAACAAGCATAATGGTTGAAACCCATAATTTGCTGTCGGGAGACTCTTTCCCTCTTGTGTGCACTGTGAGCAGTCTCAGTGTGTGAATAAGAGGTTTTCGCTTCTCATTCAACTCAAATAGTGCATTATCTGACAAGGACAAGAAAACTGAGACCTCAGCCACACAAGACTGAGTTTCTTAATTTCTATTAAAATAAACAAGCATAATGGTTGAAACCCATAATTTGCTGTCGGGAGACTCTTTCCCTCTTGTGTGCACTGTGAGCAGTCTCAGTGTGTGAATAAGAGGTTTTCAGGCTCATTCAGCTCAGAATGGCCAAATAGTGCATTATCTGACCAGGACAAGAAAAACTGAGACCTCAGCCACACAAGACTGAGTTTCTTAATTTCTATTATAAAAACAAGCATAATGGTTGAAACCCATAATTTGCTGTCGGGAGACTCTTTCCCTCTTGTGTGCACTGTGAGCAGTCTCAGTGTGTGAATAAGAGGTTTTCAGGCTCATTCTGCTCAGAATGGCCAAATAGTGCATTATCTGACCAGGACAAGAAAACTGAGACCTCAGCCACACAAGACTGAGTTTCTTAATTTCTAGTATAATAAACAAGCATAATGGTTGAAACCCATAATTTGCTGTCGGGAGACTCTTTCCCTCTTGTGTGCACTGTGAGCAGTCTCAGTGTGTTAATAAGAGGTTTTCGCTGCGTTTTGAGGCTCATTCAACTCAAATAGTGCATTATCTGACCAGGACAAGAAAAACTGAGACCTCAGCCACACAAGACTGAGTTTCTTAATTTCTATTATAATAAACAAGCATAATGGTTGAAACCCATAATTTGCTGTCGGGAGACTCTTTCCCTCTTGTGTGCACTGTGAGCAGTGTCAGTGTGTGAATAAGAGGTTTTCAGGCTTATTCAGCTCAGAATGGCCAAATAGTGCATTATCTGACCAGGAAAAGACAAACTGAGACCTCAGCCACACAGACATCAAAGTTTCTTTTTGTATTATAATAAACAAGCATAATGGTTGAAACCCATAATTTGCTGTCGGGAGACTCTTTCCCTCTTGTGTGCACTGTGAGCAGTCTCAGTGTGTTAATAAGAGGTTTTCCGTTTTGAGGCTTATTCAACTCAAATAGTGCATTATCTGACCAGGACAAGAAAAACTGAGACCTCAGCCACACAAGACTGAGTTTCTTAATTTCTATTATAATAAACAAGCATAATGGTTGAAACCCATAATTTGCTGTCGGGAGACTCTTTCCCTCTTGTGTGCACTGTGAGCAGTCTCAGTGTGTGAATAAGAGGTTTTCAGGCTCATTCAGCTCAGAATGGCCAAATAGTGCATTATCTGACCAGGACAAGAAAAACTGAGACCTCAGCCACACAGACTGAGTTTCTTAATTTCTATTATAATAAACAAGCATAATGGTTGAAACCCATAATTTGCTGTCGGGAGACTCTTTCCCTCTTGTGTGCACTGTGAGCAGTCTCAGTGTGTTAATAAGAGGTTTTCGCTGCGTTTTGAGGCTCATTCAACTCAAATAGTGCATTATCTGACAAGGACAAGAAAACTGAGACCTCAGCCACACAGACATGAAAGTTTCTTAATTTGTATTAATAAACAAGCATAATGGTTGAAACCCATAATTTGCTGTCGGGAGACTCTTTCCCTCTTGTGTGCACTGTGAGCAGTCTCAGTGTGTGAATAAGAGGTTTTCAGGCTCATTCAGCTCAGAATGGCCAAATAGTGCATTATCTGACCAGGAAAAGAAAACTGAGACCTCAGCCACACAGACATGAAAGTTTCTTTATTTGAATTATAATAAACAAGCATATGGTTGAAACCCATAATTTGCTGTCGGGAGACTCTTCCCTCTTGTGTGCACTGTGAGCATCTCAGTGTGTTAATAAGAGGTTTTCGCTGGCTTTTGAGCTCATTCAATCAAATAGTGCATTATCTGACCAGGACAAGAAAAACTGAGACCTCAGCCACACAGACTGAGTTTCTTTTGTATTATAATAAACAAGCATAATGGTTGAAACCCATAATTTGCTGTCGGGAGACTCTTTCCCTCTTGTGTGCACTGTGAGCAGTCTCAGTGTGTGAATAAGAGGTTTTCAGGCTCATTCAGCTCAGAATGGCAAATAGTGCATTATCTGACCAGGACAAGAAAAACTGAGACCTCAGCCACACAAGACTGAGTTTCTTAATTTCTATTATAAAAAAAAGCATAATGGTTGAAACCCATAATTTGCTGTCGGGAGACTCTTTCCCTCTTGTGTGCACTGTGAGCAGTCTCAGTGTGTGAATAAGAGGTTTTCAGGCTCATTCCTCAGAATGGCCAAATAGTGCATTATCTGACCAGGAAAAGACAAACTGAGACCTCAGCCACACAGACATGAAAGTTTTTATTTGTTATAATAAACACATAATGGTTGAAACCCATAATTTGCTGTCGGGAGACTCTTTCCCTCTTGTGTGCACTGTGAGCAGTCTCAGTGTGTTAATAAGAGGTTTTCGCTGCGTTTTGAGGCTCATTCAACTCAAATAGTGCATTATCTGACCAGGACAAGAAAAACTGAGACCTCAGCCACACAGACATGAAAGTTTCTTGTATTATAATAAAAAGCATAATGGTTGAAACCCATAATTTGCTGTCGGGAGACTCTTTCCCTCTTGTGTGCACTGTGAGCAGTCTCAGTGTGTGAATAAGAGGTTTTCAGGCTCATTCAGCTCAGAATGGCAAATAGTGCATTATCTGACCAGGACAAGAAAAACTGAGACCTCAGCCACACAAGACTGAGTTTCTTAATTTCTGTATAAAAAACAAGCATAATGGTTGAAACCCATAATTTGCTGTCGGGAGACTCTTTCCCTCTTGTGTGCACTGTGAGCAGTCTCAGTGTGTGAATAAGAGGTTTTCAGGCTCATTTGCTCAGAATGGCCAAATAGTGCATTATCTGACCAGGACAAGAAAACTGAGACCTCAGCCACACAAGACTGAGTTTCTTAATTTCTAGTATAAATAAACAAGCATAATGGTTGAAACCCATAATTTGCTGTCGGGAGACTCTTTCCCTCTTGTGTGCACTGTGAGCAGTCTCAGTGTGTTAATAAGAGGTTTTCGCTGCGTTTTGAGGCTCATTCAACTCAAATAGTGCATTATCTGACCAGGACAAGAAAAACTGAGACCTCAGCCACACAAGACTGAGTTTCTTAATTTCTATTATAATAAACAAGCATAATGGTTGAAACCCATAATTTGCTGTCGGGAGACTCTTTCCCTCTTGTGTGCACTGTGAGCAGTCTCAGTGTGTGAATAAGAGGTTTTCAGGCTCATTCAGCTCAGAATGGCCAAATAGTGCATTATCTGACCAGGAAAAGAAAACTGAGACCTCAGCCACACAGACATGAAGTTTCTTCCTTGTATTATAATAAAAAGCATAATGGTTGAAACCCATAATTTGCTGTCGGGAGACTCTTTCCCTCTTGTGTGCACTGTGAGCAGTCTCAGTGTGTTAATAAGAGGTTTTCGCTGCGTTTTGAGGCTCATTCAACTCAAATAGTGCATTATCTGACAAGGACAAGAAAAACTGAGACCTCAGCCACACAAGACTGAGTTTCTTAATTTCTATTATAATAAACAAGCATAATGGTTGAAACCCATAATTTGCTGTCGGGAGACTCTTTCCCTCTTGTGTGCACTGTGAGCAGTCTCAGTGTGTGAATAAGAGGTTTTCAGGCTCATTCAGCTCAGAATGGCCAAATAGTGCATTATCTGACAGGACAAGAAAAAACTGAGACCTCAGCCACACAAGACTGAGTTTCTTAATTTCTATTATAATAAACAAGCATAATGGTTGAAACCCATAATTTGCTGTCGGGAGACTCTTTCCCTCTTGTGTGCACTGTGAGCAGTCTCAGTGTGTGAATAAGAGGTTTTCGCAGCGTTTTGAGGCTCATTCAACTCAAATAGTGCATTATCTGACCAGGACAAGAAAAACTGAGACCTCAGCCACACAGACATGAGTTTCTTTTGTATTATAATAAACAAGCATAATGGTTGAAACCCATAATTTGCTGTCGGGAGACTCTTTCCCTCTTGTGTGCACTGTGAGCAGTCTCAGTGTGTGAATAAGAGGTTTTCAGGCTCATTCAGCTCAGAATGGCCAAATAGTGCATTATCTGACCAGGACAAGAAAAACTGAGACCTCAGCCACACAAGACTGAGTTTCTTAATTTCTTATAAAAAACAAGCATAATGGTTGAAACCCATAATTTGCTGTCGGGAGACTCTTTCCCTCTTGTGTGCACTGTGAGCAGTCTCAGTGTGTGAATAAGAGGTTTTCAGGCTCATTCTGCTCAGAATGGCCAAATAGTGCATTATCTGACCAGGACAAGAAAACTGAGACCTCAGCCACACAAGACTGAGTTTCTTAATTTCTAGTATAATAAACAAGCATAATGGTTGAAACCCATAATTTGCTGTCGGGAGACTCTTTCCCTCTTGTGTGCACTGTGAGCATCTCAGTGTGTTAATAAGAGGTTTTCGCTGCGTTTTGAGGCTCATTCAACTCAAATAGTGCATTATCTGACCAGGACAAGAAAACTGAGACCTCAGCCACACAAGACTGAGTTTCTTAATTTCTATTATAATAAACAAGCATAATGGTTGAAACCCATAATTTGCTGTCGGGAGACTCTTTCCCTCTTGTGTGCACTGTGAGCAGTGTCAGTGTGTGAATAAGAGGTTTTCAGGCTCATTCAGCTCAGAATGGCCAAATAGTGCATTATCTGACCAGGAAAAGACAAACTGAGACCTCAGCCACACAGACATGAAAGTTTCTTCCTTGTATTATAATAAACAAGCATAATGGTTGAAACCCATAATTTGCTGTCGGAGACTCTTTCCCTCTTGTGTGCACTGTGAGCAGTCTCAGTGTGTTAATAAGAGGTTTTCGCTGCGTTTTGAGGCTTATTCAACTCAAATAGTGCATTATCTGACAAGGACAAGAAAAACTGAGACCTCAGCCACACAAGACTGAGTTTCTTAATTTCTATTATAATAAACAAGCATAATGGTTGAAACCCATAATTTGCTGTCGGGAGACTCTTTCCCTCTTGTGTGCACTGTGAGCAGTCTCAGTGTGTGAATAAGAGGTTTTCAGGCTCATTCAGCTCAGAATGGCCAAATAGTGCATTATCTGACCGGACAAGAAAAACTGAGACCTCAGCCACACAGACTGAGTTTCTTAATTTCTATTATAATAAACAAGCATAATGGTTGAAACCCATAATTTGCTGTCGGGAGACTCTTTCCCTCTTGTGTGCACTGTGAGCAGTCTCAGTGTGTGAATAAGAGGTTTTCAGGCTCATTCAGCTCAGAATGGCCAAATAGTGCATTATCTGACCAGGAAAAGAAAACTGAGACCTCAGCCACACAGACTGAGTTTCTTAATTGTATTATAATAAACAAGCATAATGGTTGAAACCCATAATTTGCTGTCGGGAGACTCTTTCCCTCTTGTGTGCACTGTGAGCTCTCAGTGTGTGAATAAGAGGTTTTCGCTGCGTTTTGAGGCTCATTCAACTCAAATAGTGCATTATCTGACCAGGACAAGAAAAACTGAGACCTCAGCCACACAGACTGAGTTTCTTCATTATAATAAACAAGCATAATGGTTGAAACCCATAATTTGCTGTCGGAGACTCTTTCCCTCTTGTGTGCACTGTGAGCAGTCTCAGTGTGTTAATAAGAGGTTTTCAGGCTCATTTGCTCAGAATGGCCAAATAGTGCATTATCTGACCAGGACAAGAAAAACTGAGACCTCAGCCACACAAGACTGAGTTTCTTAATTTCTATATAATAAACAAGCATAATGGTTGAAACCCATAATTTGCTGTCGGGAGACTCTTTCCCTCTTGTGTGCACTGTGAGCAGTGTCAGTGTGTGAATAAGAGGTTTTCAGGCTTATTCAGCTCAGAATGGCCAAATAGTGCATTATCTGACCAGGAAAAGAAACTGAGACCTCAGCCACACAGACATTTTCTTCCCAACATAATGGTTGAAACCCATAATTTGCTGTTGGGAGTCTTCCTCTTGTGTGCACTGTGAGCATCTCAGTGTGTTAATAAGAGGTTTTCGCTGCGTTTTGAGGCTCATTCAACTCAAATAGTGCATTATCTGACCAGGACAAGAAAAACTGAGACCTCAGCCACACAAGACTGAGTTTCTTAATTTCTATTAAATAAACAAGCATAATGGTTGAAACCCATAATTTGCTGTCGGGAGACTCTTTCCCTCTTGTGTGCACTGTGAGCAGTCTCAGTGTGTGAATAAGAGGTTTTCAGGCTCATTCAGCTCAGAATGGCCAAATAGTGCATTATCTGACCAGGAAAAGACAAACTGAGACCTCAGCCACACAGACATGAAAGTTTCTTCCTTGTATTATAATAAACAAGCATAATGGTTGAAACCCATAATTTGCTGTCGGAGACTCTTTCCCTCTTGTGTGCACTGTGAGCAGTCTCAGTGTGTAATAAGAGGTTTTCGCTGCGTTTTGAGGCTTATTCAACTCAAATAGTGCATTATCTGACCAGGACAAGAAAAACTGAGACCTCAGCCACACAAGACTGAGTTTCTAATTTCTATTATAATAAACAAGCATAATGGTTGAAACCCATAATTTGCTGTCGGGAGACTCTTTCCCTCTTGTGTGCACTGTGAGCAGTCTCAGTGTGTGAATAAGAGGTTTTCAGGCTCATTCAGCAGAATGGCCAAATGCATTATCTGACCAGGACAAGAAAAACTGAGACCTCAGCCACACTGAGTTTCTTAATTTCTATTATAATAAACAAGCATAATGGTTGAAACCCATAATTTGCTGTCGGGAGACTCTTTCCCTCTTGTGTGCACTGTGAGCAGTCTCAGTGTGTGAATAAGAGGTTTTCAGGCTCATTCAGCTCAGAATGGCAAATAGTGCATTATCTGACCAGGAAAAGAAAACTGAGACCTCAGCCACACAGACTGTTTCTTAATTTCTATTATAAAAAGCATAATGGTTGAAACCCATAATTTGCTGTCGGGAGACTCTTTCCCTCTTGTGTGCACTGTGAGCAGTCTCAGTGTGTTAATAAGAGGTTTTCGCTGCGTTTTGAGGCTCATTCAACTCAAATAGTGCATTATCTGACCAGGACAAGAAAAACTGAGACCTCAGCCACACAGACTGAGTTTCTTCCTTTATTATAATAAACAAGCATAATGGTTGAAACCCATAATTTGCTGTCGGAGACTCTTTCCCTCTTGTGTGCACTGTGAGCAGTCTCAGTGTGTTAATAAGAGGTTTTCAGGCTCATTTGCTCAGAATGGCCAAATAGTGCATTATCTGACCAGGACAAGAAAAACTGAGACCTCAGCCACACAAGACTGAGTTTCTTAATTTCTATATAATAAACAAGCATAATGGTTGAAACCCATAATTTGCTGTCGGGAGACTCTTTCCCTCTTGTGTGCACTGTGAGCAGTGTCAGTGTGTGAATAAGAGGTTTTCAGGCTTATTCAGCTCAGAATGGCCAAATAGTGCATTATCTGACCAGGAAAAGACAAACTGAGACCTCAGCCACACAGACATTTTCTTCCTGTATTATAATAAACAAGCATAATGGTTGAAACCCATAATTTGCTGTCGGGAGACTCTTCCCTCTTGTGTGCACTGTGAGCAGTCTCAGTGTGTTAATAAGAGGTTTTCGCTTTTTGAGGCTCATTCAACTCAAATAGTGCATTATCTGACCAGGACAAGAAAAACTGAGACCTCAGCCACACAAGACTGAGTTTCTTAATTTCTATTAAAAATAAACAAGCATAATGTTGAAACCCATAATTTGCTGTCGGGAGACTCTTTCCCTCTTGTGTGCACTGTGAGCAGTCTCAGTGTGTGAATAAGAGGTTTTCGCTCGTTTTGAGGCTCAACTCAAATAGTGCATTATCTGACAAGGACAAGAAAACTGAGACCTCAGCCACACAAGACTGAGTTTCTTAATTTCTATTATAATAAACAAGCATAATGGTTGAAACCCATAATTTGCTGTCGGGAGACTCTTTCCCTCTTGTGTGCACTGTGAGCAGTCTCAGTGTGTGAATAAGAGGTTTTCAGGCTTATTCAGCTCAGAATGGCCAAATAGTGCATTATCTGACCAGGAAAAGACAAACTGAGACCTCAGCCACACAGACATGAGTTTCTTTTGTATTATAATAAACAACATAATGGTTGAAACCCATAATTTGCTGTTGGGAGACTCTTTCCCTCTTGTGTGCACTGTGAGCAGTCAGTGTGTTAATAAGAGGTTTTCGCTTATTCAACTCAAATAGTGCATTATCTGACCAGGACAAGAAAACAGACCTCAGCCACACAAGACTGAGTTTCTTAATTTCTATTATAATAAACAAGCATAATGTTGAAACCCATAATTTGCTGTCGGGAGACTCTTTCCCTCTTGTGTGCACTGTGAGCAGTCTCAGTGTGTGAATAAGAGGTTTTCAGGCTCATTCTGCTCAGAATGGCCAAATAGTGCATTATCTGACCAGGACAAAAAAACTGAGACCTCAGCCACACAAGACTGAGTTTCTTAATTTCTATATAATAAACAAGCATAATGGTTGAAACCCATAATTTGCTGTCGGGAGACTCTTTCCCTCTTGTGTGCACTGTGAGCATCTCAGTGTGTTAATAAGAGGTTTTCGCTGCTTTTTGAGGCTCATTCAACTCAAATAGTGCATTATCTGACCAGGACAAGAAAAACTGAGACCTCAGCCACACAAGACTGAGTTTCTTAATTTCTATTATAATAAACAAGCATAATGGTTGAAACCCATAATTTGTTGTCGGAGACTCTTCCCTCTTGTGTGCACTGTGAGCAGTCTCAGTGTGTGAATAAGAGGTTTTCAGGCTCATTCAGCTCATGGCCAAATAGTGCATTATCTGACCAGGACAAGAAAAACTGAGACCTCAGCCACACAAGACTGAGTTTCTTAATTTCTATTATAAACAAGCATAATGGTTGAAACCATAATTTGCTGTCGGGAGACTCTTTCCCTCTTGTGTGCACTGTGAGCAGTCTCAGTGTGTGAATAAGAGGTTTTCAGGCTTTTTCAGCTCAGAATGGCCAAATAGTGCATTATCTGACCAGGAAAAGACAAACTGAGACCTCAGCCACACAGACATCAGTTTCTTTTGTATTATAATAAACAATAATGGTTGAAACCCATAATTTGCTGTCGGGAGACTCTTTCCCTCTTGTGTGCACTGTGAGCAGTCTCAGTGTGTTAATAAGAGGTTTTCGCTGCGTTTTGAGGCTTATTCAACTCAAATAGTGCATTATCTGACCAGGACAAGAAAAACTGAGACCTCAGCCACACAACTGAGTTTCTTAATTTCTATTATAATAAACAAGCATAATGGTTGAAACCCATAATTTGCTGTCGGGAGACTCTTTCCTCTTGTGTGCACTGTGAGCATCTCAGTGTGTTAATAAGAGGTTTTCAGCTCATTCAACTCAAATAGTGCATTATCTGACCAGGACAAGAAAACTGAGACCTCAGCCACACAGACATGAGTTTCTTGTATTATAATAAACAAACATAATGGTTGAAACCCATAATTTGCTGTCGGGAGACTCTTTCCCTCTTGTGTGCACTGTGAGCAGTCTCAGTGTGTGAATAAGAGGTTTTCAGCCAACTCAAATAGTGCATTATCTGACCAGGACAAGAAAAACTGAGACCTCAGCCACACAAGACTGAGTTTCTTAATTTCTATATAATAAACAAGCATAATGGTTGAAACCCATAATTTGCTGTCGGGAGACTCTTTCCCTCTTGTGTGCACTGTGAGCATCTCAGTGTGTTAATAAGAGGTTTTCGCTGCGTTTTGAGGCTCATTCAACTCAAATAGTGCATTATCTGACCAGGACAAGAAAAACTGAGACCTCAGCCACACAAGACTGAGTTTCTTAATTTCTATTATAATAAACAAGCATAATGGTTGAAACCCATAATTTGCTGTCGGGAGACTCTTTCCCTCTTGTGTGCACTGTGAGCAGTCTCAGTGTGTGAATAAGAGGTTTTCAGGCTCATTCAGCTCAGAATGGCAAATAGTGCATTATCTGACCAGGACAAGAAAAACTGAGACCTCAGCCACACAATGAGTTTCTTAATTTCTTATAAAAAAAAAGCATAATGTTGAAACCATAATTTGCTGTCGGGAGACTCTTTCCCTCTTTGTGCACTGTGAGCAGTCTCAGTGTGTGAATAAGAGGTTTTCAGGCTTATTCAGCTCAGAATGGCCAAATAGTGCATTATCTGACCAGGAAAAGACAAACTGAGACCTCAGCCACACAGACATGAAAGTTTCTTCTTGTATTATAATAAACAAGCATAATGGTTGAAACCCATAATTTGCTGTCGGGAGACTCTTTCCCTCTTGTGTGCACTGTGAGCATCTCAGTGTGTTAATAAGAGGTTTTCGCTTTTTGAGGCTCAAACTCAAATAGTGCATTATCTGACCAGGACAAGAAAAACTGAGACCTCAGCCACACAAGACTGAGTTTCTTAATTTCTATTAAAATAAACAAGCATAATGTTTGAAACCCATAATTTGTCGGGAGACTCTTTCCCTCTTGTGTGCACTGTGAGCAGTCTCAGTGTGTGAATAAGAGGTTTTCAGGCTCATTCAGCTCAGAATGGCCAAATAGTGCATTATCTGACCAGGAAAAGAAAACTGAGACCTCAGCCACACAGACATCAAAGTTTCTTCCTTGTATTATAATAAACAAGCATAATGGTTGAAACCCATAATTTGCTGTCGGGAGACTCTTCCTCTTGTGTGCACTGTGAGCAGTGTCAGTGTGTTAATAGAGGTTTTCGCAGGTTTTGAGCTTATTCAACTCAAATAGTGTATTATCTGACCAGGACAAGAAAAACTGAGACCTCAGCCACACAAGACTGAGTTTCTTAATTTCTATTAAAATAAACAAGCATAATGGTTGAAACCCATAATTTGCTGTCGGGAGACTCTTTCCCTCTTGTGTGCACTGTGAGCAGTCTCAGTGTGTGAATAAGAGGTTTTCAGGCTCATTCAGCTCAGAATGGCCAAATAGTGCATTATCTGACCAGGACAAAAAAACTGAGACCTCAGCCACACAAGACTGAGTTTCTTAATTTCTATTATAATAAACAAGCATAATGGTTGAAACCATAATTTGCTGTCGGGAGACTCTTTCCCTCTTGTGTGCACTGTGAGCATCTCAGTGTGTGAATAAGAGGTTTTCGCTGCGCTCATTCAACTCAAATAGTGCATTATCTGACCAGGACAAGAAAAACTGAGACCTCAGCCACACAAGACTGAGTTTCTTAATTTCTATTATAATAAACAAGCATAATGGTTGAAACCCATAATTTGCTGTCGGAGACTCTTCCCTCTTGTGTGCACTGTGAGCAGTCTCAGTGTGTGAATAAGAGGTTTTCAGGCTCATTCAGCTCAGAATGGCCAAATAGTGCATTATCTGACCAGGACAAGAAAAACTGAGACCTCAGCCACACAAGACTGAGTTTCTTAATTTCTATTATAATAAACAAGCATAATGGTTGAAACCCATAATTTGCTGTCGGGAGACTCTTTCCCTCTTGTGTGCACTGTGAGCAGTCTCAGTGTGTGAATAAGAGGTTTTCAGGCTTATTCAGCTCAGAATGGCCAAATAGTGCATTATCTGACCAGGACAAAAAAACTGAGACCTCAGCCACACAAGACTGAGTTTCTTAATTTCTATTATAATAAACAAGCATAATGGTTGAAACCCATAATTTGCTGTCGGGAGACTCTTTCCCTCTTGTGTGCACTGTGAGCATCTCAGTGTGTTAATAAGAGGTTTTCGCTGCTTTTGAGCTCATTCAACTCAAATAGTGCATTATCTGACCAGGACAAGAAAAACTGAGACCTCAGCCACACAAGACTGAGTTTCTTAATTTCTATTATAATAAACAAGCATAATGGTTGAAACCCATAATTTGTTGTGGGAGACTCTTTCCCTCTTGTGTGCACTGTGAGCAGTCTCAGTGTGTGAATAAGAGGTTTTCAGGCTCATTCAGCTCAGAATGGCCAAATAGTGCATTATCTGACCAGGACAAGAAAAACTGAGACCTCAGCCACACAAGACTGAGTTTCTTAATTTCTATTAAAATAAACAAGCATAATGGTTGAAACCATAATTTGCTGTCGGGAGACTCTTTCCCTCTTGTGTGCACTGTGAGCAGTCTCAGTGTGTGAATAAGAGGTTTTCAGGCTTATTCAGCTCAGAATGGCCAAATAGTGCATTATCTGACCAGGAAAAGAAAACTGAGACCTCAGCCACACAGACATCAAAGTTTCTTCCTTGTATTATAATAACAAACATAATGTTGAAACCCATAATTTGCTGTTGGGAGACTCTTTCCCTCTTGTGTGCACTGTGAGCAGTCTCAGTGTGTTAATAAGAGGTTTTCGCTGCGTTTGAGGCTCATTCAACTCAAATAGTGCATTATCTGACCAGGACAAGAAAAACTGAGACCTCAGCCACACAAGACTGAGTTTCTTAATTTCTATTATAATAAACAAGCATAATGGTTGAAACCCATAATTTGCTGTCGGGAGACTCTTTCCCTCTTGTGTGCACTGTGAGCATCTCAGTGTGTTAATAAGAGGTTTTCGCTTTTGAGGCTCATTCAACTCAAATAGTGCATTATCTGACCAGGACAAGAAAACTGAGACCTCAGCCACACAGAGTTTCTTTTGTATTATAATAAAACAAGCATAATGGTTGAAACCCATAATTTGCTGTCGGAGACTCTTTCCCTCTTGTGTGCACTGTGAGCAGTCTCAGTGTGTTAATAAGAGGTTTTCGCAGGGTTTTGAGCAAATAGTGCATTATCTGACCAGGACAAGAAAAACTGAGACCTCAGCCACACAAGACTGAGTTTCTTAATTTCTATTATAATAAACAAGCATAATGGTTGAAACCCATAATTTGCTGTCGGGAGACTCTTTCCCTCTTGTGTGCACTGTGAGCAGTCTCAGTGTGTGAATAAGAGGTTTCAGGCTTATTCAGCTCAGAATGGCCAAATAGTGCATTATCTGACCAGGAAAGAAAACTGAGACCTCAGCCACACACAAAGTTTCTTCCTTGTTAATAATAACAAACATAATGGTTGAAACCCATAATTTGCTTCGGAGACTCTTTCCCTCTTGTGTGCACTGTGAGCATCTCAGTGTGTTAATAAGAGGTTTTCGCTGCTTTGCTCATTCAACTCAAATAGTGCATTATCTGAGGACAAGAAAAACTGAGACCTCAGCCACACAAGACTGAGTTTCTTAATTTCTATTAAAATAAACAAGCATAATGGTTGAAACCCATAATTTGCTGTCGGGAGACTCTTTCCCTCTTGTGTGCACTGTGAGCAGTCTCAGTGTGTGAATAAGAGGTTTTTCAGGCTCATTCAGCTCAGAATGGCCAAATAGTGCATTATCTGACCAGGACAAGAAAAACTGAGACCTCAGCCACACAAGACTGAGTTTCTTAATTTCTATTATAATAAACAAGCATAATGGTTGAAACCCATAATTTGCTGTCGGGAGACTCTTTCCCTCTTGTGTGCACTGTGAGCAGTCTCAGTGTGTGAATAAGAGGTTTTCAGGCTTTTCAGCTCAGAATGGCAAATAGTGCATTATCTGACCAGGAAAAAAACTGAGACCTCAGCCACACAGACTGAGTTTCTTTTCTATTATAATAAACAAACATAATGTTGAAACCCATAATTTGCTTGGGAGACTCTTTCCCTCTTGTGTGCACTGTGAGCAGTCTCAGTGTGTTAATAAGAGGTTTTTTGCTCAACTCAAATAGTGCATTATCTGACCAGGACAAGAAAAACTGAGACCTCAGCCACACAAGACTGAGTTTCTTAATTTCTATTAAATAAACAAGCATAATGGTTGAAACCCATAATTTGCTGTCGGAGACTCTTTCCCTCTTGTGTGCACTGTGAGCAGTCTCAGTGTGTGAATAAGAGGTTTTCAGGCTCATTCGCTCAATCAAATAGTGCATTATCTGACCAGGACAAGAAAAACTGAGACCTCAGCCACACAAGACTGAGTTTCTTAATTTCTATTATAATAAACAAGCATAATGGTTGAAACCCATAATTTGCTCGGGAGACTCTTTCCCTCTTGTGTGCACTGTGAGCAGTCTCAGTGTGTGAATAAGAGGTTTTCAGGCTCATTCAGCTCAGAATGGCCAAATAGTGCATTATCTGACCAGGACAAAAAAACTGAGACCTCAGCCACACAAGACTGAGTTTCTTAATTTCTAGTATAATAAACAAGCATAATGGTTGAAACCCATAATTTGCTGTCGGGAGACTCTTTCCCTCTTGTGCACTGTGAGCAGTCTCAGTGTGTTAATAAGAGGTTTTCGCTGCGTTTTTTCAACTCAAATAGTGCATTATCTGACCAGGACAAGAAAAACTGAGACCTCAGCCACACAAGACTGAGTTTCTTAATTTCTATTATAATAAACAAGCATAATGGTTGAAACCCATAATTTGCTGTCGGGAGACTCTTTCCCTCTTGTGTGCACTGTGAGCAGTCTCAGTGTGTGAATAAGAGGTTTTCAGGCTCATTCAGCTCAGAATGGCCAAATAGTGCATTATCTGACCAGGACAAGAAAAACTGAGACCTCAGCCACACAAGACTGAGTTTCTTAATTTCTATAAAATAAACAAGCATAATGGTTGAAACCCATAATTTGCTGTCGGGAGACTCTTTCCCTCTTGTGTGCACTGTGAGCAGTCTCAGTGTGTGAATAAGAGGTTTTCAGGCATTCAGCTCAGAATGGCCAAATAGTGCATTATCTGACCAGGAAAAGACAAACTGAGACCTCAGCACACAGACATAAGTTTCTTCCTTGTATTATAATAAACAACATAATGGTTGAAACCCATAATTTGCTGTGGGAGACTCTTTCCCTCTTGTGTGCACTGTGAGCATCTCAGTGTGTTAATAAGAGGTTTTCGCTGCGTTTTGAGGCTCATTCAACTCAAATAGTGCATTATCTGACCAGGACAAGAAAAACTGAGACCTCAGCCACACAAGACTGAGTTTCTTAATTTCTATTATAATAAACAAGCATAATGGTTGAAACCCATAATTTGCTGGGAGACTCTTTCCCTCTTGTGTGCACTGTGAGCAGTCTCAGTGTGTGAATAAGAGGTTTTCAGGCTCATTTAGCTCAGAATGGCCAAATAGTGCATTATCTGACCAGGACAAGAAAACTGAGACCTCAGCCACACAGACTGAGTTTCTTAATTTATTATAATAAACAAGCATAATGGTTGAAACCCATAATTTGCTGTCGGGAGACTCTTTCCCTCTTGTGTGCACTGTGAGTCTCAGTGTGTTAATAAGAGGTTTTCGGCTTTTGAGCTCATTCAACTCAAATAGTGCATTATCTGACCAGGACAAGAAAACTGAGACCTCAGCACAACAGACATGAAAGTTTCTTCCTTGTATTATAATAAAAAGCATAATGGTTGAAACCCATACGGGAGACTCTTTCCCTCTTGTGTGCACTGTGAGCAGTCTCAGTGTGTTAATAAGAGGTTTTCAGGCTCATTCGCTCAGAATCAAATAGTGCATTATCTGACCAGGACAAGAAAAACTGAGACCTCAGCCACACAAGACTGAGTTTCTTAATTTCTATTATAAAAAACAAGCATAATGGTTGAAACCCATAATTTGCTGTCGGGAGACTCTTTCCCTCTTGTGTGCACTGTGAGCAGTCTCAGTGTGTGAATAAGAGGTTTTCAGGCTCATTCAGCTCAGAATGGCCAAATAGTGCATTATCTGACCAGGAAAAGACAAACTGAGACCTCAGCCACACAGACATCAAAGTTTCTTCCTTGTATTATAATAAACAAACATAATGGTTGAAACCCATAATTTGCTGTCGGAGACTCTTTCCCTCTTGTGTGCACTGTGAGCATCTCAGTGTGTTAATAAGAGGTTTTCGCTGCGTTTGAGGCTCATTCAACTCAAATAGTGCATTATCTGAAGGACAAGAAAAACTGAGACCTCAGCCACACAAGACTGAGTTTCTTAATTTCTATTAAAATAAACAAGCATAATAGTTGAACCCATAATTTGCTGTCGGGAGACTCTTTCCCTCTTGTGTGCACTGTGAGCAGTCTCAGTGTGTGAATAAGAGGTTTTCAGGCTCATTCAGCTCAGAATGGCCAAATAGTGCATTATCTGACCAGGACAAGAAAAACTGAGACCTCAGCCACACAAGACTGAGTTTCTTAATTTCTATTATAATAAACAAGCATATGGTTGAAACCCATAATTTGCTGTCGGAGACTCTTTCCCTCTTGTGTGCACTGTGAGCAGTCTCAGTGTGTGAATAAGAGGTTTTCAGGCTTATTCAGCTCAGAATGGCCAAATAGTGCATTATCTGACCAGGAAAGAAACTGAGACCTCAGCCACACAGACATCAAAGTTTCTTCCTTGTATTATAATAAACAAACATAATGTTGAAACCCATAATTTGCTGTGGGAGACTCTTCCCTCTTGTGTGCACTGTGAGCAGTCTCAGTGTGTTAATAAGAGGTTTTCGCAGGGTTTTGAGCTTATTCAACTCAAATAGTGCATTATCTGACCAGGACAAGAAAAACTGAGACCTCAGCCACACAAGACTGAGTTTCTTAATTTCTATTAAATAAACAAGCATAATGTTGAAACCCATAATTTGCTGTCGGGAGACTCTTTCCCTCTTGTGTGCACTGTGAGCAGTCTCAGTGTGTGAATAAGAGTTTTCAGGCTCATTCTGCTCAGAATGGCCAAATAGTGCATTATCTGACCAGGACAAGAAAAACAGACCTCAGCCACACAAGACTGAGTTTCTTAATTTCTATTATAATAAACAAGCATAATGGTTGAAACCCATAATTTGCTGTCGGGAGACTCTTTCCCTCTTGTGTGCACTGTGAGCAGTCTCAGTGTGTGAATAAGAGGTTTTCAGGCTCATTCCTCAGAATGGCCAAATAGTGCATTATCTGACCAGGACAAAAAAACTGAGACCTCAGCCACACAAGACTGAGTTTCTTAATTTCTATTATAATAAACAAGCATAATGGTTGAAACCCATAATTTGCTGTCGGGAGACTCTTCCCTCTTGTGTGCACTGTGAGCATCTCAGTGTGTTAATAAGAGGTTTTCGCTGCGTTTTGAGGCTCATTCAACTCAAATAGTGCATTATCTGACCAGGACAAGAAAAACTGAGACCTCAGCCACACAAGACTGAGTTTCTTAATTTCTATTATAATAAACAAGCATAATGGTTGAAACCCATAATTTGCTGTCGGGAGACTCTTTCCCTCTTGTGTGCACTGTGAGCAGTCTCAGTGTGTGAATAAGAGGTTTTCAGGCTCATTCAGCTCAGAATGGCCAAATAGTGCATTATCTGACCAGGACAAGAAAAACTGAGACCTCAGCCACACAAGACTGAGTTTCTTAATTTCTATTAAATAAACAAGCATAATGGTTGAAACCATAATTTGCTGTCGGGAGACTCTTTCCCTCTTGTGTGCACTGTGAGCAGTCTCAGTGTGTGAATAAGAGGTTTTCAGGTTATTCAGCTCAGAATGGCCAAATAGTGCATTATCTGACCAGGAAAAAGACAAACTGAGACCTCAGCCACACAGACATCAAAGTTTCTTTTGTATTATAATAAACAAACATAATGTTGAAACCATAATTTGCTGTGGAGACTCTTTCCCTCTTGTGTGCACTGTGAGCATCTCAGTGTGTTAATAAGAGGTTTTCGCTGCTTTTGAGGCTCATTCAACTCAAATAGTGCATTATCTGACCAGGACAAGAAAAACTGAGACCTCAGCCACACAAGACTGAGTTTCTTAATTTCTATTATAATAAACAAGCATAATGGTTGAAACCCATAATTTTGTGGAGACTCTTTCCCTCTTGTGTGCACTGTGAGCAGTCTCAGTGTGTGAATAAGAGGTTTTCAGGCTCATTTAGCTCAGAATGGCCAAATAGTGCATTATCTGACCAGGACAAGAAAAACTGAGACCTCAGCCACACAAGACTGAGTTTCTTAATTTCTATTAAAATAAACAAGCATAATGTTGAAACCATAATTTGCTGTCGGAGACTCTTTCCCTCTTGTGTGCACTGTGAGCAGTCTCAGTGTGTGAATAAGAGGTTTTCAGGCTTATTCAGCTCAGAATGGCCAAATAGTGCATTATCTGACCAGGAAAGACAAACTGAGACCTCAGCCACACAGACATCAAAGTTTCTTCCTTGTATTATAATAAACAAACATAATGGTTGAAACCCATAATTTGCTGTTGGAGACTCTTTCCCTCTTGTGTGCACTGTGAGCAGTGTCAGTGTGTTAATAAGAGGTTTTCGCAGGTTTTGAGCTCAACTCAAATAGTGCATTATCTGACCAGGACAAGAAAACTGAGACCTCAGCCACACAACTGAGTTTTATTTATTTAATTATAATAAACAAGCATAATGGTTGAAACCCATAATTTGCTGTCGGGAGACTCTTTCCCTCTTGTGTGCACTGTGAGCAGTCTCAGTGTGTGAATAAGAGGTTTCGCTTTTTGAGGCTCATTCAACTCAAATAGTGCATTATCTGACCAGGAAGAAAACTGAGACCTCAGCCACACAGACTGAGTTTCTTAATTTATTATAATAAACAAGCATAATGTTGAAACCCATAATTTGCTGTCGGGAGACTCTTTCCCTCTTGTGTGCACTGTGAGCAGTCTCAGTGTGTGAATAAGAGGTTTTCAGGCTCATTCAGCTCAGAATGGCCAAATAGTGCATTATCTGACCAGGACAAGAAAAACTGAGACCTCAGCCACACAAGACTGAGTTTCTTAATTTCTATTATAATAAACAAGCATAATGGTTGAAACCATAATTTGCTTGGGAGACTCTTTCCCTCTTGTGTGCACTGTGAGCAGTCTCAGTGTGTGAATAAGAGGTTTTCAGGCTCATTCTGCTCAGAATGGCCAAATAGTGCATTATCTGACCAGGACAAGAAAACTGAGACCTCAGCCACACAGACTGAGTTTCTTAATTTCTAGTATAATAAACAAGCATAATGGTTGAAACCCATAATTTGCTGTCGGGAGACTCTTTCCCTCTTGTGTGCACTGTGAGCATCTCAGTGTGTTAATAAGAGGTTTTCGCTGCGTTTTGAGGCTCATTCAACTCAAATAGTGCATTATCTGACCAGGACAAGAAAAACTGAGACCTCAGCCACACAAGACTGAGTTTCTTAATTTCTATTTAAATAAACAAGCATAATGGTTGAAACCCATAATTTGCTGTCGGGAGACTCTTTCCCTCTTGTGTGCACTGTGAGCAGTCTCAGTGTGTGAATAAGAGGTTTTCAGGCTCATTCAGCTCAGAATGGCCAAATAGTGCATTATCTGACCAGGAAAGACAAACTGAGACCTCAGCCACACAGACATCAAAGTTTCTTCCTTGTATTATAATAAAAAGCATAATGGTTGAAACCCATAATTTGCTGTCAGGAGACTCTTTCCCTCTTGTGTGCACTGTGAGCAGTCTCAGTGTGTTAATAAGAGGTTTTCGCTGCGTTTTGAGGCTTATTCAACTCAAATAGTGCATTATCTGACCAGGACAAGAAAAACTGAGACCTCAGCCACACAAGACTGAGTTTCTTAATTTCTATTATAATAAACAAGCATAATGGTTGAAACCCATAATTTGCTGTCGGGAGACTCTTTCCCTCTTGTGTGCACTGTGAGCAGTCTCAGTGTGTGAATAAGAGGTTTTCAGGCTCATTCAGCTCAGAATGGCCAAATGCATTATCTGACTTGAGACCTCAGCCACTGAGTTTCTTAATTTCTATTATAATAAACAAGCATAATGGTTGAAACCCATAATTTGCTGTCGGAGACTCTTTCCCTCTTGTGTGCACTGTGAGCAGTCTCAGTGTGTGAATAAGAGGTTTTCAGGCTCATTCAGCTCAGAATGGCCAAATAGTGCATTATCTGACCAGGAAAAGAAAACTGAGACCTCAGCCACACAGACATGAAAGTTTCTTCCTTGTATTATAATAAACAAGCATAATGGTTGAAACCCATAATTTGCTGTCGGGAGACTCTTTCCCTTGTGTGCACTGTGAGCAGTCTCAGTGTGTTAATAAGAGGTTTTCGCTGCGTTTTGAGGCTCATTCAACTCAAATAGTGCATTATCTGACCAGGACAAAAAAACTGAGACCTCAGCCACACAGACTGAGTTTCTTTTGTATTATAATAAACAAGCATAATGGTTGAAACCCATAATTTGCTGTCGGAGACTCTTTCCCTCTTGTGTGCACTGTGAGCAGTCTCAGTGTGTTAATAAGAGGTTTTCAGGCTCATTCTGCTCAGAACCAAATAGTGCATTATCTGACCAGGACAAGAAAAACTGAGACCTCAGCCACACAGACTGAGTTTCTTAATTTCTATATAATAAACAAGCATAATGGTTGAAACCCATAATTTGCTGTCGGGAGACTCTTTCCCTCTTGTGTGCACTGTGAGCAGTGTCAGTGTGTGAATAAGAGGTTTCAGGCTTATTCAGCTCAGAATGGCCAAATAGTGCATTATCTGACCAGGAAAAGAAAACTGAGACCTCAGCCACACAGACGTATTATAATAAACAAACATAATGGTTGAAACCCATAATTTGCTGTCGGGATCTTCCCTTTGTGCACTGTGAGCATCTCAGTGTGTTAATAAGAGGTTTTCGCTGCGTTTTGAGGCTCATTCAACTCAAATAGTGCATTATCTGACCAGGACAAGAAAAACTGAGACCTCAGCCACACAAGACTGAGTTTCTTAATTTCTATTAAAATAAACAAGCATAATGGTTGAAACCCATAATTTGCTGTCGGGAGACTCTTTCCCTCTTGTGTGCACTGTGAGCAGTCTCAGTGTGTGAATAAGAGGTTTTCAGGCTCATTCAGCTCAGAATGGCCAAATAGTGCATTATCTGACCAGGAAAAGACAAACTGAGACCTCAGCCACACAGACATTTTCTTCCTTGTATTATAATAAAAGCATAATGGTTGAAACCCATAATTTGCTGTCGGAGACTCTTTCCCTCTTGTGTGCACTGTGAGCAGTCTCAGTGTGTTAATAAGAGGTTTTCGCTGCGTTTTGAGCTCATTCAACTCAAATAGTGCATTATCTGACCAGGACAAGAAAAACTGAGACCTCAGCCACACAAGACTGAGTTTCTTAATTTCTATTAATAAACAAGCATAATGGTTGAAACCCATAATTTGCTGTCGGGAGACTCTTTCCCTCTTGTGTGCACTGTGAGCAGTCTCAGTGTGTGAATAAGAGGTTTTCAGGCTCATTCAGCTCAGAATGGCAAATAGTGCATTATCTGACCAGGACAAGAAAAACTGAGACCTCAGCCACACAAGACTGAGTTTCTTAATTTCTATTATAATAAACAAGCATAATGGTTGAAACCCATAATTTGCTGTCGGGAGACTCTTTCCCTTTGTGTGCACTGTGAGCAGTCTCAGTGTGTGAATAAGAGGTTTTCAGGCTCATTCAGCTCAGAATGGCCAAATAGTGCATTATCTGACCAGGAAAAGACAAACTGAGACCTCAGCCACACAGACATGAAAGTTTCTTCCTTGTATTATAATAAACAAGCATATGGTTGAAACCCATAATTTGCTGTCGGGAGACTCTTTCCCTCTTGTGTGCACTGTGAGCAGTCTCAGTGTGTTAATAAGAGGTTTTCGCAGGCTCATTCAACTCAAATAGTGCATTATCTGACCAGGACAAGAAAACTGAGACCTCAGCCACACAGACTGAGTTTCTTAATTTCTATATAAAAACAAGCATAATGGTTGAAACCCATAATTTGCTGTCGGGAGACTCTTTCCCTCTTGTGTGCACTGTGAGCAGTCTCAGTGTGTGAATAGAGGTTTTCAGGCTCATTCTGCTCAGAATGGCCAAATAGTGCATTATCTGACCAGGACAAGAAAAACTGAGACCTCAGCCACACAAGACTGAGTTTCTTAATTTCTATTATAAATAAACAAGCATAATGGTTGAAACCCATAATTTGCTGTCGGGAGACTCTTTCCCTCTTGTGTGCACTGTGAGCAGTCTCAGTGTGTGAATAAGAGGTTTTCAGGCTCATTCAGCTCAGAATGGCCAAATAGTGCATTATCTGACCAGGAAAAGAAAACTGAGACCTCAGCCACACAGACATTTTCTTCCTGTATTATAATAAACAAGCATAATGGTTGAAACCCATAATTTGCTGTTGGGAGACTCTTCCCTCTTGTGTGCACTGTGAGCATCTCAGTGTGTTAATAAGAGGTTTTCGCTGCGTTTTGAGGCTCATTCAACTCAAATAGTGCATTATCTGACCAGGACAAGAAAAACTGAGACCTCAGCCACACAAGACTGAGTTTCTTAATTTCTATTAAAATAAACAAGCATAATGTTGAAACCCATAATTTGCTGTCGGGAGACTCTTTCCCTCTTGTGTGCACTGTGAGCAGTCTCAGTGTGTGAATAAGAGGTTTTCGCTCAGCTCAATCAAATAGTGCATTATCTGACCAGGACAAGAAAACTGAGACCTCAGCCACACAAGACTGAGTTTCTTAATTTCTATAATAAACAAGCATAATGGTTGAAACCCATAATTTGCTGTCGGGAGACTTTCCCTCTTGTGTGCACTGTGAGCAGTCTCAGTGTGTGAATAAGAGGTTTTCAGGCTTATTCAGCTCAGAATGGCCAAATAGTGCATTATCTGACCAGGAAAAGAAAACTGAGACCTCAGCCACACAGACTCAAAGTTTCTTTTTTTATAATAAACAAGCATAATGCTTGAAACCCATAATTTGCTGTCGGGAGACTCTTCCCTCTTGTGTGCACTGTGAGCAGTGTCAGTGTGTTAATAAGAGGTTTTCGCAGCTCATTCAACTCAAATAGTGCATTATCTGACCAGGACAAAAAAACTGAGACCTCAGCCACACAAGACTGAGTTTCTTAATTTCTATTATAATAAAAGCATAATGGTTGAAACCCATAATTTGCTGTCGGAGACTCTTTCCCTTGTGTGCACTGTGAGCAGTCTCAGTGTGTGAATAAGAGGTTTTCAGGCTCATTTGCTCAGAATGGCAAATAGTGCATTATCTGACCAGGACAAAAAAACTGAGACCTCAGCCACACAGACTGAGTTTCTTAATTTCTATTATAATAAACAAGCATAATGGTTGAAACCCATAATTTGCTGTCGGGAGACTCTTTCCCTCTTGTGTGCACTGTGAGCATCTCAGTGTGTGAATAAGAGGTTTTCAGGCTTTTTGAGCTCATTCAACAAATAGTGCATTATCTGACCAGGACAAGAAAAACTGAGACCTCAGCCACACAAGACTGAGTTTCTTAATTTATTATAATAAACAAGCATAATGGTTGAAACCCATAATTTGCTGTCGGAGACTCTTTCCCTCTTGTGTGCACTGTGAGCAGTCTCAGTGTGTGAATAAGAGGTTTTCAGGTCATTCAGCTCAGAATGGCCAAATAGTGCATTATCTGACCAGGACAAGAAAAACTGAGACCTCAGCCACACAAGACTGAGTTTCTTAATTTCTATTAAATAAACAAGCATAATGGTTGAAAGTGTCGGGAGACTCTTTCCCTCTTGTGTGCACTGTGAGCAGTCTCAGTGTGTGAATAAGAGGTTTTCAGGCTCATTCAGCTCAGAATGGCCAAATAGTGCATTATCTGACCAGGAAAAGAAAACTGAGACCTCAGCCACACAGACATGAAAGTTTCTTCCTTGTATTATAATAAACAAGCATAATGGTTGAAACCCATAATTTGCTGTCGGGAGACTCTTTCCCTCTTGTGTGCACTGTGAGCAGTCTCAGTGTGTTAATAAGAGGTTTTCGCTGCGTTTTGAGGCTCATTCAACTCAAATAGTGCATTATCTGACCAGGACAAGAAAAACTGAGACCTCAGCCACACAAGACTGAGTTTCTTAATTTCTATTATAATAAACAAGCATAATGGTTGAAACCCATAATTTGCTGTCGGGAGACTCTTTCCCTCTTGTGTGCACTGTGAGCAGTCTCAGTGTGTTAATAAGAGGTTTTCGCTTTTTGAGCTCATTCAACTCAAATAGTGCATTATCTGACCAGGACAAGAAAACTGAGACCTCAGCCACACAAGACTCAGTTTCTTAATTTATTATAATAAACAAGCATAATGTTGAAACCCATAATTTGCTGTAGACTCTTTCTCTTGTGTGCACTGTGAGCAGTCTCAGTGTGTTAATAAGAGGTTTTCAGGGTTTTGAGCTCATTCAACTCAAATAGTGCATTATCTGACCAGGACAAGAAAAACTGAGACCTCAGCCACACAAGACTGAGTTTCTTAATTTCTAGTATAATAAACAAGCATAATGGTTGAAACCCATAATTTGCTGTCGGGAGACTCTTTCCCTCTTGTGTGCACTGTGAGCATCTCAGTGTGTTAATAAGAGGTTTTCGCTGCGTTTTGAGGCTCATTCAACTCAAATAGTGCATTATCTGACCAGGACAAGAAAAACTGAGACCTCAGCCACACAAGACTGAGTTTCTTAATTTCTATTAATAAACAAGCATAATGGTTGAAACCCATAATTTGCTGTCGGGAGACTCTTTCCCTCTTGTGTGCACTGTGAGCAGTCTCAGTGTGTGAATAAGAGGTTTTCAGGCTCATTCAGCTCAGAATGGCAAATAGTGCATTATCTGACCAGGACAAGAAAAACTGAGACCTCAGCCACACAAGACTGAGTTTCTTAATTTCTATTAATAAACATAATGGTTGAAACCCATAATTTGCTGTCGGGAGACTCTTTCCCTCTTGTGTGCACTGTGAGCAGTCTCAGTGTGTGAATAAGAGGTTTTCAGGCTTATTCAGCTCAGAATGGCCAAATAGTGCATTATCTGACCAGGAAAGACAAACTGAGACCTCAGCCACACAGACATCAAAGTTTCTTCCTTGTATTATAATAAACAAGCATAATGGTTGAAACCCATAATTTGCTGTCGGGAGACTCTTTCCCTCTTGTGTGCACTGTGAGCAGTCTCAGTGTGTTAATAAGAGGTTTTCGCTGCGTTTTGAGCTCATTCAACTCAAATAGTGCATTATCTGACCAGGACAAGAAAAACTGAGACCTCAGCCACACAAGACTGAGTTTCTTAATTTCTATTAAAATAAACAAGCATAATGGTTGAAACCCATAATTTGCTGTCGGGAGACTCTTTCCCTCTTGTGTGCACTGTGAGCAGTCTCAGTGTGTGAATAAGAGGTTTTCAGGCTCATTCAGCTCAGAATGGCCAAATAGTGCATTATCTGACCAGGAAAAGAAACTGAGACCTCAGCCACACAGACAGTTTCTTAATTTATTATAATAAACAAGCATAATGGTTGAAACCCATAATTTGCTGTCGGAGACTCTTTCCCTCTTGTGTGCACTGTGAGCAGTCTCAGTGTGTTAATAAGAGGTTTTCAAGCTCATTCAACTCAAATAGTGCATTATCTGACCAGGACAAGAAAAACTGAGACCTCAGCCACACAAGACTGAGTTTCTTAATTTCTATTAAAATAAACAAGCATAATGAAACCCATAATTTTGCTGTCGGAGACTCTTTCCCTCTTGTGTGCACTGTGAGCAGTCTCAGTGTGTGAATAAGAGGTTTTCAGGCTCATTCAGCTCAGAATGGCCAAAGTGCATTATCTGACCAGGACAAAAAAACTGAGACCTCAGCCACACAGACTGAGTTTCTTAATTTCTAGTATAATAAACAAGCATAATGGTTGAAACCCATAATTTGCTGTCGGGAGACTCTTTCCCTCTTGTGTGCACTGTGAGCATCTCAGTGTGTGAATAAGAGGTTTTCGCTGCGTTTGAGGCTCATTCAACTCAAATAGTGCATTATCTGACCAGGACAAGAAAAACTGAGACCTCAGCCACACAAGACTGAGTTTCTTAATTTCTATTATAATAAACAAGCATAATTAATGGTTGAAACCCATAATTTGTTGTCGGAGACTCTTCCCTCTTGTGTGCACTGTGAGCAGTCTCAGTGTGTGAATAAGAGGTTTTCAGGCTCATTCAGCTCAGAATGGCCAAATAGTGCATTATCTGACCAGGACAAGAAAAACTGAGACCTCAGCCACACAAGGCTGAGTTTCTTAATTTCTATTAAAATAAACAAGCATAATGGTTGAAACCCATAATTTGCTGTCGGGAGACTCTTTCCCTCTTGTGTGCACTGTGAGCAGTCTCAGTGTGTGAATAAGAGGTTTTCAGGCTTATTCAGCTCAGAATGGCCAAATAGTGCATTATCTGACCAGGAAAAGACAAACTGAGACCTCAGCCACACAGACATCAAAGTTTCTTCTTGTATTATAATAAACAAACATAATGGTTGAAACCCATAATTTGCTGTCGGGAGACTCTTTCCCTCTTGTGTGCACTGTGAGCATCTCAGTGTGTTAATAAGAGGTTTTCGCTCGTTTTGAGGCTCATTCACTCAAATAGTGCATTATCTGACCAGGACAAGAAAAACTGAGACCTCAGCCACACAAGACTGAGTTTCTTAATTTCTATTATAATAAACAAGCATAATGGTTGAAACCCATAATTTTTGTCGGGAGACTCTTTCCCTCTTGTGTGCACTGTGAGCAGTCTCAGTGTGTGAATAAGAGGTTTTCAGGCTCATTTCAGAATGGCCAAATAGTGCATTATCTGACCAGGACAAGAAAAACTGAGACCTCAGCCACACAGACATGAAAGTTTCTTATTTCTATAATAAACAAGCATATGGTTGAAAATTTGCTGTCGGGAGACTCTTTCCCTCTTGTGTGCACTGTGAGCATCTCAGTGTGTTAATAAGAGGTTTTCGCTGCGTCAGTGCATTATCTGACCAGGACAAGAAAAACTGAGACCTCAGCCACACAGACATGAGTTTCTTCTTTGTATTAAATAAACAAGCATAATGGTTGAAACCCATAATTTGCTGTCGGGAGACTCTTTCCCTCTTGTGTGCACTGTGAGTCTCAGTGTGTTAAAGAGGTTTTCAGGCTCATTCATCAGAATGGCCAAATAGTGCATTATCTGACCAGGACAAGAAAAAACTGAGACCTCAGCCACACAGACTGAGTTTCTTAATTTGTTATAAAAAAAAGCATATGGTTGAAACCCATAATTTGCTGTTGGGAGACTCTTTCCCTCTTGTGTGCACTGTGAGCAGTCTCAGTGTGTGAATAAGAGGTTTTCAGGCTCATTTGCTCAGAATGGCAAATAGTGCATTAACTGAACTCAGCCACACAGACATTTTCTTTTGTATAATAATAAAAACATAATGGTTGAAACCCATAATTTGCTGTCGGGAGACTCTTTCCTCTTGTGTGCACTGTGAGTCTCAGTGTGTTAATAAGAGGTTTTCAGGCTCATTCAACTCAAATAGTGCATTATCTGACCAGGACAAGAAAAACTGAGACCTCAGCCCACACAAGACTGAGTTTCTTAATTTCTATAAAAAACAAGCATAATGTTGAAACCCATAATTTGCTGTCGGGAGACTCTTTCCTCTTGTGTGCACTGTGAGCAGTCTCAGTGTGTGAATAAGAGGTTTTCAGGCTCATTCAGCTCAGAATGGCCAAATAGTGATTATCTGACCAGGACAAGAAAAACTGAGACCTCAGCCACACAAGACTGAGTTTCTTAATTTCTATTATAATAAACAAGCATATGGTTGAAACCCATAATTTGCTGTCGGGAGACTCTTTCCCTCTTGTGTGCACTGTGAGCAGTCTCAGTGTGTGAATAAGAGGTTTTCAGGCTTATTCAGCTCAGAATGGCAAATAGTGCATTATCTGACCAGGAAAAGACAAACTGAGACCTCAGCCACACAGACATCAAAGTTTCTTCCTTGTATTATAATAAACAAGCATAATGGTTGAAACCCATAATTTGCTGTCGGGAGACTCTTTCCCTCTTGTGTGCACTGTGAGCAGTCTCAGTGTGTGAATAAGAGGTTTTTTTGAGCTTATTCAACTCAAATAGTGCATTATCTGACCAGGACAAGAAAAACTGAGACCTCAGCCACACAAGACTGAGTTTCTTAATTTCTATTAAATAAACAAGCATAATGTTGAAACCCATAATTTGCTGTCGGGAGACTCTTTCCCTCTTGTGTGCACTGTGAGCAGTCTCAGTGTGTGAATAAGAGGTTTTCAGGCTCATTTGCTCAGAATGGCCAAATAGTGCATTATCTGACCAGGACAAGAAAAACTGAGACCTCAGCCACACAAGACTGAGTTTCTTAATTTCTATTATAATAAACAAGCATAATGGTTGAAACCATAATTTGCTGTCGGGAGACTTTCCCTCTTGTGTGCACTGTGAGCAGTCTCAGTGTGTGAATAAGAGGTTTTCAGGCTCATTCAGCTCAGAATGGCCAAATAGTGCATTATCTGACCAGGAAAAAACTGACCTCAGCCACAGACTGAGTTTCTTAATTTCTATATAATAAACAAGCATAATGGTTGAAACCCATAATTTGCTGTCGGGAGACTCTTTCCCTCTTGTGTGCACTGTGAGCATCTCAGTGTGTTAATAAGAGGTTTTCGCTGCGTTTTGAGGCTCATTCAACTCAAATAGTGCATTATCTGACCAGGACAAGAAAACTGAGACCTCAGCCACACAAGACTGAGTTTCTTAATTTCTATTATAATAAACAAGCATAATGGTTGAAACCCATAATTTGTTGTCGGAGACTCTTCCCCTTGTGTGCACTGTGAGCAGTCTCAGTGTGTGAATAAGAGGTTTTCAGGCTCATTCAGCTCAGAATGGCCAAATAGTGCATTATCTGACCAGGACAAGAAAAACTGAGACCTCAGCCACACAAGATGAGTTTCTTAATTTCTATTAAAATAAACAAGCATAATGGTTGAAACCCATAATTTGCTGTCGGGAGACTCTTTCCCTCTTGTGTGCACTGTGAGCAGTCTCAGTGTGTGAATAAGAGGTTTTCAGGCTTATTCAGCTCAGAATGGCCAAATAGTGCATTATCTGACCAGGAAAAGACAAACTGAGACCTCAGCCACACAGACATCAAAGTTTCTTCCTGTATTATAATAAACAAACATAATGGTTGAAACCCATAATTTGCTGTTGGGAGACTCTTCCCTCTTGTGTGCACTGTGAGCATCTCAGTGTGTTAATAAAGGTTTTCGCTGCGTTTTGAGGCTCATTCAACTCAAATAGTGCATTATCTGACCAGGACAAGAAAAACTGAGACCTCAGCCACACAAGACTGAGTTTCTTAATTTCTATTATAATAAACAAGCATAATGGTTGAAACCCATAATTTGCTGTCGGAGACTCTTTCCCTCTTGTGTGCACTGTGAGCAGTCTCAGTGTGTGAATAAGAGGTTTTCAGGCTCATTTAGCTCAGAATGGCCAAATAGTGCATTATCTGACCAGGACAAGAAAACTGAGACCTCAGCCACACAAGACTGAGTTTCTTAATTTCTATTAAAATAAACAAGCATAATGGTTGAAACCCATAATTTGCTGTCGGAGACTCTTTCCCTCTTGTGTGCACTGTGAGCAGTCTCAGTGTGTGAATAAGAGGTTTTCAGGCTTATTCAGCTCAGAATGGCCAAATAGTGCATTATCTGACAGGAAAAGACAAACTGAGACCTCAGCCACACAGACAGTTTCATTATAATAAACAAAATAATGGTTGAAACCCATAATTTGCTGTCGGGAGACTCTTTCCCTCTTGTGTGCACTGTGAGCAGTCTCAGTGTGTTAATAAGAGGTTTTCGCAGGTTTTGAGCTTATTCAACTCAAATAGTGCATTATCTGACCAGGACAAGAAAACTGAGACCTCAGCCACACAGACTGAGTTTTTTAATTTCTATTATAATAAACAAGCATATGGTTGAAACCCATAATTTGCTGTCGGGAGACCTTTCCCTCTTGTGTGCACTGTGAGCAGTCTCAGTGTGTGAATAAGAGGTTTTCTCATTAGGCTCAAAATAGTGCATTATCTGACCAGGACAAGAAAACTGAGACCTCAGCCACACAAGACTGAGTTTCTTAATTTCTATTATAATAAACAAGCATAATGGTTGAAACCCATAATTTGCTGTCGGGAGACTCTTTCCCTCTTGTGTGCACTGTGAGCAGTCTCAGTGTGTGAATAAGAGGTTTTCAGGCTCATTCAGCTCAGAATGGCCAAATAGTGCATTATCTGACCAGGACAAGAAACTGAGACCTCAGCCACACAAGACTGAGTTTCTTAATTTGTTATAAAAAACAAGCATAATGGTTGAAACCATAATTTGCTGTCGGGAGACTCTTTCCCTCTTGTGTGCACTGTGAGCAGTCTCAGTGTGTGAATAAGAGGTTTTCAGGCTCATTCAGCTCAGAATGGCCAAATAGTGCATTATCTGACCAGGACAAGAAAAACTGAGACCTCAGCCACACAAGACTGAGTTTCTTAATTTCTATTATAATAAACAAGCATAATGGTTGAAACCATAATTTGCTGTCGGGAGACTCTTTCCCTCTTGTGTGCACTGTGAGCATCTCAGTGTGTTAATAAGAGGTTTTCGCTGCGTTTTGAGGCTCATTCAACTCAAATAGTGCATTATCTGACCAGGACAAGAAAAACTGAGACCTCAGCCACACAGACTGAGTTTCTTATTTCTATTATAATAAACAAGCATAATGGTTGAAACCCATAATTTGCTGTCGGGAGACTCTTTCCCTCTTGTGTGCACTGTGAGCAGTCAGTGTGTGAATAAGAGGTTTTCAGGCTCATTCCTCAGAATGGCCAAATAGTGCATTATCTGACCAGGAAAAGAAAACTGAGACCTCAGCCACACAGACAAAGTTTCTTCTTTATTATAAAAAAAACATAATGGTTGAAACCCATAATTTGCTGTCGGGAGACTCTTTCCCTCTTGTGTGCACTGTGAGCAGTCTCAGTGTGTGAATAAGAGGTTTTCAGCGTTTTGAGGCTTATTCAAATCAAATAGTGCATTATCTGACCAGGACAAGAAAAACTGAGACCTCAGCCACACAAGACTGAGTTTCTTAATTTCTATTATAATAAACAAGCATAATGGTTGAAACCCATAATTTGCTGTCGGAGACTCTTTCCCTCTTGTGTGCACTGTGAGCAGTCTCAGTGTGTGAATAAGAGGTTTTCAGGCTCATTCAGCTCAGAATGGCAAATAGTGCATTATCTGACCAGGACAAGAAAAACTGAGACCTCAGCCACACAAGACTGAGTTTCTTATTTCTATTATAATAAAAAAGCATAATGGTTGAAACCCATAATTTGCTGTCGGGAGACTCTTTCCCTCTTGTGTGCACTGTGAGCAGTCTCAGTGTGTGAATAAGAGGTTTTCGGCTTTTCAGGCTCATTCAACCAAATAGTGCATTATCTGACCAGGACAAGAAAAAAACTGAGACCTCAGCCACACAGACATGAAAGTTTCTTCCTTGTATTATAATAAAGCATAATGGTTGAAACCATAATTTGCTGTCGGGAGACTCTTTCCCTCTTGTGTGCACTGTGAGCAGTCTCAGTGTGTTAATAAGAGGTTTTCAGGCTCATTGGCAGAATGGCCAAATAGTGCATTATCTGACCAGGACAAGAAAAACTGAGACCTCAGCCACACAAGACTGAGTTTCTTAATTTCTATTATAATAAACAAGCATATGGTTGAAACCCATAATTTGCTGTCGGGAGACTCTTTCCCTCTTGTGTGCACTGTGAGCAGTCTCAGTGTGTGAATAAGAGGTTTTCAGGCTCATTTGCTCAGAATGGCCAAATAGTGCATTATCTGACCAGGAAAGAAAACTGAGACCTCAGCCACACAGACTGAGTTTTTAATTTCTATTATATAAACAAGCATATGGTTGAAACCCATAATTTGCTGTCGGAGACTCTTTCCCTCTTGTGTGCACTGTGAGCAGTCTCAGTGTGTTAATAAGAGGTTTTCGCTGCGTTTTTGAGGCTCATTCAACTCAAATAGTGCATTATCTGACCAGGACAAGAAAAAACTGAGACCTCAGCCACACAGACTGAAAGTTTCTTCCTTGTATTATAATAAAGAAGCATAATGGTTGAAACCCATAATTTGCTGTCGGGAGACTCTTTCCCTCTTGTGTGCACTGTGAGCAGTCTCAGTGTGTGAATAAGAGGTTTTCAGGCTCATTCAGCTCAGAATGGCCAAATAGTGCATTATCTGACCAGGACAAGAAAAACTGAGACCTCAGCCACACAAGACTGAGTTTCTTAATTTCTGTATAAAAAAAGAAGCATATGGTTGAAACCCATAATTTGCTGTCGGGAGACTCTTTCCCTCTTGTGTGCACTGTGAGCAGTCTCAGTGTGTGAATAAGAGGTTTTCAGGCTCATTCTGCTCAGAATGGCCAAATAGTGCATTATCTGACCAGGACAAGAAAACTGAGACCTCAGCCACACAAGATGAGTTTCTTAATTTCTATATAATAAACAAGCATAATGGTTGAAACCCATAATTTGCTGTCGGGAGACTCTTTCCCTCTTGTGTGCACTGTGAGCAGTCTCAGTGTGTTTAAGAGGTTTTCAGGCTCATTCAACTCAAATAGTGCATTATCTGACCAGGACAAGAAAAACTGAGACCTCAGCCACACAAGACTGAGTTTCTTAATTTCTATTAAATAAACAAGCATAATGGTTGAAACCCATAATTTGCTGTCGGGAGACTCTTTCCCTCTTGTGTGCACTGTGAGCAGTCTCAGTGTGTGAATAAGAGGTTTTCAGGCTCATTCAGCTCAGAATGGCCAAATAGTGCATTATCTGACCAGGAAAGACAAACTGAAACCTCAGCCACACAAGACATGAAGTTTCGTATTATAATAAACAAGCATAATGGTTGAAACCCATAATTTGCTGTCGGGAGACTCTTTCCCTCTTGTGTGCACTGTGAGCAGTCTCAGTGTGTTAAATAAGAGGTTTTCATTCAACTCAAATAGTGCATTATCTGACCAGGACAAGAAAAACTGAGACCTCAGCCACACAAGGCTGAGTTTCTTAATTTCTATTATAATAAACAAGCACAATGGTTGAAACCCATAATTTGCTGTCGGGAGACTCTTTCCCTCTTGTGTGCACTGTGAGCAGTCTCAGTGTGTGAATAAGAGGTTTTCAGGCTCATTCAGCTCAGAATGGCCAAAAGTGCATTATCTGACAAGGACAAGAAAAACTGAGACCTCAGCCACTGAGTTTCTTAATTTCTATTATAAACAAGCATAATGGTTGAAACCCATAATTTGCTGTCGGGAGACTCTTTCCCTCTTGTGTGCACTGTGAGCATCTCAGTGTGTTAATAAGAGGTTTTCGCTGCGTTTTGAGGCTCATTCAACTCAAATAGTGCATTATCTGACAAGGACAAGAAAACTGAGACCTCAGCCACACAGACTGAGTTTCTTAATTTCTATTATAATAAACAAGCATAATGGTTGAAACCCATAATTTGCTGTCGGGAGACTCTTCCCCTCTTGTGTGCACTGTGAGCAGTCTCAGTGTGTGAATAAGAGGTTTTCAGGCTCATTCAGCTCAGAATGGCCAAATAGTGCATTATCTGACCAGGACAAGAAAAAACTGAGACCTCAGCCACACAAGACTGAGTTTCTTAATTTCTGTTATAAAAAAAAGCATAATGGTTGAAACCCATAATTTGCTGTCGGGAGACTCTTTCCCTCTTGTGTGCACTGTGAGCAGTCTCAGTGTGTGAATAAGAGGTTTTCAGGCTCATTCAGCTCAGAATGGCCAAATAGTGCATTATCTGACCAGGAAAGAAAAACTGAGACCTCAGCCACACAAGACTGAGTTTCTTAATTTCTATATAATAAACAAGCATAATGGTTGAAACCCATAATTTGCTGTCGGGAGACTCTTTCCCTCTTGTGTGCACTGTGAGCATCTCAGTGTGTTAATAGAGGTTTTCGCTGCGTTTTGAGGCTCATTCAACTCAAATAGTGCATTATCTGACCAGGACAAGAAAAACTGAGACCTCAGCCACACAAGACTGAGTTTCTTAATTTCTATTATAAATAAACAAGCATATGGTTGAAACCCATAATTTGCTGTCGGGAGACTTTTCCCTCTTGTGTGCACTGTGAGCAGTCTCAGTGTGTGAATAAGAGGTTTTCAGGCTCATTCAGCTCAGAATGGCCAAATAGTGCATTATCTGACCAGGAAAAGACAAAACTGAAACCTCAGCCACACAGACATCAAAGTTTCTTCCTTGTATTATAATAAACAAGCATAATGGTTGAAACCCATAATTTGCTGTCGGAGACTCTTTCCCTCTTGTGTGCACTGTGAGCAGTCTCAGTGTGTTAATAAGAGGTTTTCGCTGCGTTTTGAGGCTTATTCAACTCAAATAGTGCATTATCTGACAAGGACAAGAAAAACTGAGACCTCAGCCACACAAGACTGAGTTTCTTAATTTCTATTATAATAAACAAGCATAATGGTTGAAACCCATAATTTGCTGTCGGGAGACTCTTTCCCTCTTGTGTGCACTGTGAGCAGTCTCAGTGTGTGAATAAGAGGTTTTCAGGCTCATTCAGCTCAGAATGGCAAAATAGTGCATTATCTGACCAGGACAAGAAAAACTGAGACCTCAGCCACACAAGACTGAGTTTCTTAATTTCTATTATAATAAACAAGCATAATGGTTGAAACCCATAATTTGCTGTCGGGAGACTCTTTCCCTCTTGTGTGCACTGTGAGCAGTCTCAGTGTGTGAATAAGAGGTTTTCAGGCTCATTCAGCTCAGAATGGCCAAATAGTGCATTATCTGACAGGAAAAAGAAAACTGAGACCTCAGCCACACAGACATGAGTTTCTTTTGTATTATAATAAACAAGCATAATGGTTGAAACCCATAATTTGCTGTCGGGAGACTCTTTCCCTCTTGTGTGCACTGTGAGCAGTCTCAGTGTGTTAATAAGAGGTTTTCGCTGCGTTTTGAGGCTCATTCAACTCAAATAGTGCATTATCTGACCAGGACAAGAAAAACTGAGACCTCAGCCACACAGACTGAGTTTCTTAATTTATTATAATAAACAAGCATAATGGTTGAAACCCATAATTTGCTGTCGGAGACTCTTTCCCTCTTGTGTGCACTGTGAGCAGTCTCAGTGTGTTAATAAGAGGTTTTCAGGCTTTTGCTCAGAACCAAATAGTGCATTATCTGACCAGGACAAGAAAAACTGAGACCTCAGCCACACAAGACTGAGTTTCTTAATTTCTATTATAATAAACAAGCATAATGGTTGAAACCCATAATTTGCTGTCGGGAGACTCTTTCCCTCTTGTGTGCACTGTGAGCAGTGTCAGTGTGTGAATAAGAGGTTTCAGGCTTATTCAGCTCAGAATGGCCAAATAGTGCATTATCTGACCAGGAAAAGACAAACTGAGACCTCAGCCCACACACATCAAAAGTTTCTTCCTGTATTATAATAAACAAGCATAATGGTTGAAACCCATAATTTGCTGTTGGGAGTCTTCCCTCTTGTGTGCACTGTGAGCATCTCAGTGTGTTAATAAGAGGTTTCGCTGCGTTTTGAGGCTCATTCAACTCAAATAGTGCATTATCTGACCAGGACAAGAAAAAACTGAGACCTCAGCCACACAAGACTGAGTTTCTTAATTTCTATTAAAATAAACAAGCATAATGTTGAAACCCATAATTTGCTGTCGGGAGACTCTTTCCCTCTTGTGTGCACTGTGAGCAGTCTCAGTGTGTGAATAAGAGGTTTTCAGGCTCGTTTTGAGCTCAACCAAATAGTGCATTATCTGACAGGACAAGAAAACTGAGACCTCAGCCACACAGACTGAGTTTCTTAATTTCTATTATAATAAACAAGCATAATGGTTGAAACCATAATTTGCTGTCGGGAGACTCTTTCCCTCTTGTGTGCACTGTGAGCAGTCTCAGTGTGTGAATAAGAGGTTTTCAGGCTTATTCAGCTCAGAATGGCCAAATAGTGCATTATCTGACCAGGAAAAGACAAACTGAGACCTCAGCCACACAGACATCAAAGTTTCTTAATTGTATTATAATAAACAAGCATAATGGTTGAAACCCATAATTTGCTGTTGGGAGACTCTTCCCTCTTGTGTGCACTGTGAGCAGTGTCAGTGTGTGAATAAGAGGTTTTCTTTTGAGGCTCATTCAACTCAAATAGTGCATTATCTGACCAGGACAAGAAAAACTGAGACCTCAGCCACACAAGACTGAGTTTCTTAATTTCTATTAAAATAAACAAGCATAATGTTGAAACCCATAATTTGCTGTCGGGAGACTCTTTCCCTCTTGTGTGCACTGTGAGCAGTCTCAGTGTGTGAATAAGAGGTTTTCAGGCTCATTCAGCTCAGAATGGCCAAATAGTGCATTATCTGACCAGGACAAGAAAAACTGAGACCTCAGCCACACAAGACTGAGTTTCTTAATTTCTATTATAATAAAAGCATAATGGTTGAAACCCATAATTTGCTGTCGGGAGACTCTTTCCCTCTTGTGTGCACTGTGAGCAGTCTCAGTGTGTGAATAAGAGGTTTTCAGGCTCATTCTGCTCAGAATGGCCAAATAGTGCATTATCTGACCAGGACAAAAAAAACTGAGACCTCAGCCACACAAGACTGAGTTTCTTAATTTCTAGTATAATAAACAAGCATAATGGTTGAAACCCATAATTTGCTGTCGGGAGACTCTTTCCCTCTTGTGTGCACTGTGAGCATCTCAGTGTGTTAATAAGAGGTTTTCGCTGCGTTTTGAGGCTCATTCAACTCAAATAGTGCATTATCTGACCAGGACAAGAAAAACTGAGACCTCAGCCACACAAGACTGAGTTTCTTAATTTCTATTATAATAAACAAGCATAATGGTTGAAACCCATAATTTGCTGTCGGAGACTCTTCCCTCTTGTGTGCACTGTGAGCAGTCTCAGTGTGTGAATAAGAGGTTTTCAGGCTCATTCAGCTCAGAATGGCCAAATAGTGCATTATCTGACCAGGACAAGAAAAAACTGAGACCTCAGCCACACAAGACTGAGTTTCTTAATTTCTATTAAATAAACAAGCATAATGGTTGAAACCCATAATTTGCTGTCGGAGACTCTTTCCCTCTTGTGTGCACTGTGAGCAGTCTCAGTGTGTGAATAAGAGGTTTTCAGCTATTCAGCTCAGAATGGCCAAATAGTGCATTATCTGACCAGGAAAAGA